>NC_090072.1:557109-603792 GCF_038355195.1 Osmerus mordax | reverse complement strand
GTAAAAAATAAAAAAGGGTGCATTGTGGGTTTTGTAGTGTAGTATAGAGGTGCATTGTGGGTTTTGTAGTGTAGTATAGAGGTGCATTGTGGGTTTTGTAGTGTAGTATAGAGGTGCATTGTGGGTAATGTAGTGTAGTATAGGGGTGCATTGTGGGTAATGTAGTGTGTACCTTTCACAGCCGTTCGTAGAATGTCGATGTCTCTGATCATGGATTCACAGGCTCTGGGAAACTCCTCCTTCAACACCATGGCCTCAATCCTCACTTCAAAACTACACACACACACACACACACACACACTATTAGGATGTCTGACCTGGTGTGAGTGTGGAGGTCAGGAGTTAGATGAAGGTCACAACCTCTCACCTGGGCACCTGGCTGAGCAGGAACATGAAGGAGTCGACTAGCGAGAGTTTAGAGATGTCTCCTCTGAAGGCCTTCAGCTTCTCCACCTGCAGGAGAGAGACCAGCCTTCACCTGCCTGTGTGTGTGTGTGTGGGGGGGTATGTGTGGTGTGTGTGTGTGTGTGTGTGTGTGGGTGTGTGGGTGGGGGTATGTGTGGTGTGTGTGTGTGTGTCAGTGACTCACCTCCTCTGACTCAGGTAAGAGTTTAAACAGCTCTTTAAGAGGCTCTGCTCCATAGAATTCACTGTTGCCATGGCAAATATCTTCTATTATGGCCTGGTTTGACCTGTAGAGGTGCATAGAAGAATGTTCCTTAGCCCCATTTGGATGACGTTCTAGAACCTCCTGGAACGTCACGTTCTAGAACCCACATAACAGCTGTATGCGTGAGTGTGTGCATGTGTGTTTTGGCAGCAAAGTGAACAGGTAGTCTGGGTATTGATACGGTCAACATGAGTGGTATGTGTTAGTGGGGTTAAATGTAGTGCTGTAGACAGTGAGGTGCCGGTGAGCTGGAGAGGACGAGCTTGAACTATAGACCTCACTGTCTCTAGCACGCACACTCACACACACTCACACACACACACAATTTGACTTAAACTGCCACACGCCAGCATCATCAACACAATTTACCCACAACACCTTGCGATGAGGGGTCAGAACATGTTTGAAGACGTCACCACGACACACACACACACACACACAGGCTTGTGACAGAAAAATACATCTATTGTTCTTCAAGGAAAGCAGTGTTTGTGTGTGTGTGTGTGTGTGGGGGGGGGGGGTTCCACCTATGCAGACTGGAGCCTCTAAGTCCCTCTCCAGGATTATTCCTAATACCAGCATGTGTGTGTGAGTGTGTGAGTGTGTGTGAGTGTGTGTGTGTGAGTGTGTGTGTAGAAGAGCTCACGTCAGAGTCACAAGGACAAGCTTACTTACTTTTTGAACTGCTTTAGGAAAATCCCAACATTCATCCCTCTCTTAGAGTCCAGAATACTGATCTGGGGGAGAGAGAGGTGGGGAGAGAGAGAGAGGTAGGGAGAGAGAGAGGTTAACAACTATAAACTATTGGAAAGCTACACATACACACACACCTACACACACAGCTACGCACACATACACACCTCCTTGGTCTCTCTGAAGGATGCATGCGTCTTGCTGCCCCTGATTGGCGTGGTAACCCCAGGTGATTGACAGTCGGCCTGTCCAAACAGCTCCTCGATGGTGTGCACGTCTATCTGGTACTGCTGCCTGATTGGTTCCTGAGTCCACACGTTGTCCCGCCCTCGAACCTGCATCACATTCAGAGTGTGTGTAGATGCATGTGTGTAGATGAGTGTGAATTAGTGTTTGCAGGTGTGTTTGTAGATGTGTGTGTGAAAGAGAGAAGGGACAATTTGGAATGGGAGAGTCCTCATTAGGGTAGTAAAACCTGTGTGTGTGTGTGTACCTTGTCCTCAGGAATGGTCTTCCAAAAGAAACTTCTTACTCTTCTCTTCTTCTTTGTCACTGCCTGTCCAGGGGGAGGAGGGGGAGGAGGGGGAGGGGGGGGAGGAGGGGGTGGGGCCTTGGCCGGGTTGCCGTCGGTTACAGAGATTCTGCTGGATGGGGGCAGAGACATCACCACGGCGACCGCACCCTCTTCGTGGAAGCTTTCTTTCTCATTGGCCGCTGAGATGCTGCTCATCACATGCATCCCAGTAGGGATTGGCCGAGGAACGCGCCGGGGGCGCGGAGTTTCAGAGGGACTCCGGACAGTCTGAAGGGTTACTACGGTTACGAGAGAGGCTTTGGTGGGGACGATGATGACGCGACATCGCCATGGTTACATCAAATACCAGAGGGGTCTGGAGGCGGAGCTCTGGGGCACAAACAAACAAACGGAATGTGATAAATAACAACAAACAGCTGACCCCCCTCAATATGTCTGGCTTCTGTCTGGTGGTGTGGAGGTGCATTGTGGGTATTGTATTTTTTGGTTGACTAAGTGGGAAAATCTCTCCCCCTTACACACACACACACACACACACACACACACACACACACACACACACCCAAAACTGGCATGACCATTTATAGTTCAATTGTAAAGGATGTATGAGATACAGGTGTGTGTGTGTGTGTACAGGTGTGTGTGTACAGGTGTTTGCGTGTGTACAGGTGTGTGCGTGTGTACAGGTGTGTGCGTGTATGTTACTGTTTGTTCTGCTTGTCATATTCAAAGCTTGTTTGTACAATATGACTCCACAATACAGGGAGCTTTACTGGGACACAAGCCTGCACTGCTGAATCTCCACCACACCCTGGGAGAGAGAGGGAGACTATTCCTCTGCTCCTGACTTATTCACCAGCCATCACCAGAGATTCTCCTTACACTCAATTAGGTAAACCACACACTAACACACACACACTCTTTCTCAGACATACACTCTCACACACACACAAACACTCATTTCTCATTTCTTATTAACTATCAGGAAGCCAGTGTGTGTGTGTGTGTGTGTGTGTGTGTCGTATTATGTAACAGCTCAGTGTGAAACCTTGATACTCAAAGACGCAAACCTAATCGCTCTAACAACCCACCATGTCTCAGGCGTGTGTGTGTATGTGTGACAGACCTGGGTAACTAGAGTTTAAACCAGATCTTAAACATTTAGGTAAGACTATGTGGAGGGAACCTTGGGAGTTGTAGTTTCCCTGTTCAGAAGAAGACTTCCTGACTACAACTCTGGATATTTTTTCTCCTCAGAAAGAGGAGGAGGGAGAGGAGGGAGAGAGAGAGACACAGAAAGTGAGAGAGAGGAGGGAGAGAGGAGAGTCTTATAGAAAGACTCCACAATCTGATCCTGTGGAGTTGGTAAGTCCCAGTGCTTCCCATGTGCTACCGTGGTAACAATCATAGCAGCAATCACTGTGGAGACAGGCTGTGTCACCACAAAGACAGTTTGTTTCCTTGTTGTTTATCTGGCAGACAACAACCACACATCTCTCTCCTCCATCCATCCATCCCTCTCTCTCCTCCATCCCTCTCTCCTCCATCCCTCTCTCTCCTCCATCCCTCTCTCTCCTCTCTCCTACATCTCGCCACGATGGATAGAGACCCTGTCACCCCCTCCACACCTCGCTCTCTCTCCCCCCCCGTCTCCCTCCCTCGTCTCCCCCCCCTCATCAACTGCTGCCCCGTAAAAACAACAAAGAACCCTGGGCCAGAGTGACAGTGACATCATCCAATCACGTGACTCGCACCCGAAAATAACCCGGTTTCCCCGGTGACCCCACAACACACACACACACCTCAGACTGACACACACTCTGTCCTCTCAAACACACACCTTCGAGATGTTGTTTTCCCTCAGTATCACTGAGATGGACTGTTTGTATGTCTGTGTGTGTGTGCATGTGTGTGTGTGTGTTAGACATTGTTGAGTGATGACAACACTGAACTGATCACACACCAGTTTACTTTTGTCAGCTGACTCAATTATGACTCTCCACCTCTCTCTCCCTCCCCTCTCTCTATCCCTCAATGACTCCCCTCTCTCTCTCTCCCTCCCCTCTCTCTATCCCTCAATGACTCCCCTCTCTCTCTCTCCCTCCCTCCCCTCTCTCTATCCCTCAATGACTCCCCTCTCTCTCTCTCTCTCTCTCTCTCCTCTCTCTATCCCTCAATGACTCCCCTCTCTCTCTCTCTCTCCACCCTCTTTCTCTCTAGAGGCTCACATTGTGGGTCCTGACCTAAATACTCACACACACACACACGCTCATTCAGAAACACGCAGTTACTCACTCTCACACTAGGAGAGAAGAGTTGAGACAGAGAGAGAGGGGGAGGGACTTGAGGGAGAGAGACTGACGGAGAGAGAGAGGGGGAGAAGGGGAGTGAGGAATAAAGGGAGAGAAAGAGTGAGGGGGAGAGGGAAAGAGAGAGGATAAGTAGGTCTAATCATTAGTGGGACAGACAGCTGAAGTGACAACCTGCACTTTCTGACAGAGAAAGAGAGACTCACCACTCATTGATGACAGTGCCCCCCCCCCCCACACACACACACACACACAGCCCTGTTCGAATAGCAGACAAATATTTACAGTGCAAATTCACCTGACCTCTCCACATACACACCCTCGGAACAGTGGAGAACACCTCAAGTGCCTGCACACACACGCACACACACACACACACACAGTTACAAACACACACTAATCCAACATGTGTGAAGGTGTGGTGTGTGTGTGCACCAGGATTGATGCAGAAGAAAGTGATCAGACCAACACTCAGAAACCCATCTATAACTTCTACACACACACACGGTAGGTTACTGGGGAAACCCTCCAGGCATTCCGGGCGTCACTGACTGAGTTGTAGCGGACAAACAGCGCTAACGACCGTCACAACGGTTTACGGCTGAGACCGGAGCATTGTAAAAGAAATACGCACTTTCTAATGTCAACAACAGCCGCCAGGCAACGTTCAGAGAGAGAGAAAGAGTCTGGTTTTAACAGGGTGCCCCGTAGAGTCAAAGCGGAAATACACGTCACTGTATCTCTGTCTCCATGGCAATGCAGGCCGCGCGCCATCCTTTGACCTGAGCTAAGTAGAACTTTCACTATGTTTCAGCGTCACAGAGAGAGGGAGAGAAAGAGAGCCTGCGGGTGTTGACGTGGTTAACGGGAAGGTCAGGGACCACCCAGTCCCCTGAGAAAGCACCGGAGCCTTGCTCGAGACGCCCCGCGGGCAACAACAACGACTATCTATACCGCTGAGAAGAGCCATATAGGCTAGGGTAGGATTGTGATTGTCCATCAAGAACAAAGCGTCGAACATTCAAGAGGCAAAAATAAATCACGCTTAAATGTCTAGTTTACCGCGTGAGTTTTTAACTGACGTACAGGGCGTCGACGAACGTACAACATCACCATCTCTCGCGTCGCCGAGAAGGGACGCTGTTTCTATGCCGCTGTGAAGAGAGGCTGGTACCGTGTAAACGGGGAGAAACGCACTTCTGTAGGATAATATATTCTACGTCTTTAGCGCGTGACTGCCGGATGACGGCTTATCTCCGGTTGTGAAATTGACCTCCAACAATAGGCTATAAAACATTTGTATCGTATCCTATATCGTCGTTAGAGAGTGGGAGAGAGAGCTCGGTCAGTTTGCCAAAACTTATCTCGAGCAGGTGCCGCTGCTTCTTGATACAGCGGCGGAGCGTCGCTATAAAATCGACCAGACTTGATGTAGTGAACTACCCGGACAGGGAGACGTGGCGGTGGGCAGAGCTCGTTAGGTTGACGGTTCCGGTCCGGTTGGCTTGGTATATGATAGGGAATGTGCGACCCACACGACTGTTTAAACGTTAAAACACACGCTCATACACACGCACGCATAAAATTATGTTTTCAAACTTACCGTTAACACTGGCTACTAATGTGGAAACGCTCTGTAAAAAAGGACTCGTATAAAGCTTTTAGAAACGGAATCCCTCTCCCGTTGGATTCCAAGCACCCCGCGCGCAAAGCAAGCCTTCTCACCGCCACCGGTTGTGTGAACGGTGGACTGGATAGCTCGACGCATGCGTGCACGCGGTGCCAACCGCTCAGGTGGAAGGATGAAGAGCGCGTCCGGTCCCCGCCCACCCCTGGTGTCATGCACGCGGCCTCTCCGCCCGCTGCAGTTTGACGGTGATAAATATTACATGGACACGGTTTGCCTGCCGAACCCTGGGAACGCTCTTTCACGGAACCTGCTACAGCTCTGTGATGTCAATCCGTCCTGAGCGAGCGTGTGTATGTGTGTGCGTCCTATGTGTGTGTGTGTGTGTGCGTGCGTGTGTATGTGTGCGTCTTGTGTGTGTGTTTACAGTAGATAACAGCTTGTGCTTGTCCCTCCCTTGGCACAGTAGGACTAAACGGTTTGCTTTTGCAGGGAGGGCAACATGGCAGTACAATGCGCACACACACACACACTGTGTGTTTCTCAGTTTGTCTGTGTGTGTATGCTTCTGTAAGTGTGTGCGTTTCTGTGTGTGTGTGCAAGACAATAGATCCTGTCAGCATCATGTGTGTGTGAGTCACTCTCTGAGGCCTCCTGTTGCTCCTCACCAAAATGTTGATGAAAATGACCCTGGATACACAAACACACACAGGGACACTCACAAACACACACACACACACACAGGGACACTCACCATCTAGAACATGGCCATTCCTTATACTAGTTTGAAACAATCAACTTTCAGTAACTCCAGTTGCATCAACATAACTGCCGAAGTTAGCCAGCTCATAGACATTCCTAGATAGAACAGGCTGGCAGACAGCGAACAGGCTACGCTAGCATAGGTTAGCATGCAGGTTAGCATGCAGGTTGGCATGCAGGTTGGCATGCAGGATAGCACATAGACTAGGGGAACATACATGCTAACACACAGGTTTGCATACAGGTTAGCACACTGACAGTTTAGAACTACAAAACAAACAGGAAGTGTTCAAATGGATTGTCAACTAGACGTAGACCTTAGCTTGTTTGTTGCATGTCCCTCCGTGCAAAGCTTGGGTGTAGACTGTGTCCATACGACACTGTGTGCAGTTTGTGTAGAACTGTTTTGCTACACTGATGATGAGTGGAATACCTGTCCATCCATGTTACCTCAACTACCGAGGAACTGAAGACGTAGAAGTGATCGGAAGATTCTGGTTTCAGGAAAGAAAGTTGACAGGAGAGAATAGTGCTACAATTCTTTAAAACATTTAATGGTCAAGACACACACACACACACACACACAGCCTGGTACAGGAGTAGAGAACTCTGACCCCTAGAATGTGTAGTGTTGATATTCAAGAGAAGAAGATGAGGGGGGAGGAGGGAGAGTGTGGGAGGTGGAGAGAGAAAGGGAGAGAGAGGGGGAGGGAGGGAGAGGGTGTGGAAGGGAGAGAGAGAGGGAGTGTGGGGGCGAGGGAGAGAGAGGTAGAGAGGGAGTGTGGGAGGTAGAGAGTGTGAGAGGTAGAGAAGGAGTGTGGGAAGTTTCTGCTGCAGTGAGAAGCGAACCAGCAGGAGTGAGAGCTGGAGGGTGTGGTGGTGACAGTGGTGATGATGGCTGTGATGATGGTGGAGGTAAAGGAGGGGAGGGGGGGTGTCAGCTGTGCTCTAGCCAGGAAGGAGCCACCTGGCTGGGCAGGGAGAGGCGGGCGCTGCCCTGCTGGAGGTGGAGGAGGCTGGAGGAGTTACAGGAGGCCACGGCACTGTACAGCAACACCAGCTGGTTGTGAAGCACCTTCACCTGGGGGGAGACAGGGTGGGGGAAGACAGGGTGGGGGGAGAGAGGGTGGGGGGAGACAGGGTGGGGGGAGACAGGGTGGGGGGAGAGAGGGTGGGGGGAGACAGGGTGGGGGGAGACAGGGTGGGGGGAGACAGGGTGGGGGAGACAGGGTGGGGGGAGACAGGGTGGGGGGAGACAGGGTGGGGGAGAGAGGGTGGGGGGAGAGAGGGTGGGGGAGAGAGGGTGGGGGAGAGAGGGTGGGGGAGAGAGGGTGGGGGGAGACAGGGTGGGGGGAGAGAGGGTGGGGGGAGAGAGCGAGATTAGTTAGTATAGGTTTATATGGTTAGTATAGGTTATTATGTGTATTTAGAGGTTTAGTATACTGTATTGAATATTGTATATTATTTTAGCTTATCACAGATATAATCTATGTTCTGTGTACTTATATGTTATGTTATGCCAGGTTGCTTTGCGTTGTCTTGTCCTAAGAATTTCAGTGCCCAGTCTGACCCTGTGTTGTTCTGTGCACCTGACAATAAAAGACTTGAACAATGTAGATGAACAGAAAGACAGGTGTTGAGGTGAAAAGCTGGATGGACTGTACTGTATAGAACTATCCAGACATTACCCTCTCCCCACCCCTCCCCCCACCTTGTTCTCCTGCAGCAGCTGCAGTTTGATCTGCAGGTCGTCTCTGGCCTGGTGGTATTGTTCCTGGTGGTTGTGGAGGGCCTTCCTGGCCTGCTCCAGCCTGGCCTGCCCCCGGGGCGTCTGGGGGGCCAGGGCTTCCTGCTCCACATCGCACCGGTATGCATCGTACTCCACCCTGAGGGAGACAGGCTAACATGCTAACTCCACCCTGAGGGACACAGGCTAACATGCTAACTCCACCCTAAGGGAGACAGGCTAACATGCTAACTCCACCCTGAGGGACACAGGCTAACATGCTAACTCCACCTTGAGGGAGACAGGCTAACATGCTAACTCCGCCCTGAGGGAGACAGGCTAACATGCTAACTCCGCCCTGAGGGAGACAGGCTAACAGGCTAACTTCGCCTTGAGGGAGACAGGTTAACATGCTAACTCCACCCTAAGGGAGACAGGCTAACATGCTAACTCCACCCTGAGGGAGACAGGCTAACATGCTAACTCCACCCTGAGGGAGACAGGCTAACATGCTAACTCCACCCTGAGGGAGACAGGCTAACATGCTAACTCCACCCTAAGGGAGACAGGCTAACATGCTAACTCCACCCTGAGGGAGACAGGCTAACATGCTAACTACACCCTAAGGGAGACAGGCTAACATGCTAACTCCACCCTGAGGGAGACTGTGTGTGCTGACCTGGCTGCCTCGTACTGCTTGACATTGACCAGTGTGTGTGTGTGTGTGTGTGTGTGTGTGTGCTGACCTAGCAGCCTCGTACTGCTTGACATTGACCAGTGTGTCCTCTATGGTCTTGTTGACCAGCGTGGTCATCTCAGTGCTGAAGGAGGTGACGGAGCCCACCAGACCATCTCCACCCTTACTGAGGAACCTCTGGGTGTCTGCATTCACACTGAACTCCACCTGAGGACACATACACACACACACACATACAGTTTGGTGTGAGTGCTTACACACACCACACACACACACACACACACCACACACACACACCCCACACACACACCCCACACACACACACACTCACGTGCAGCTCCGGGGAGCGGACACTGAGCTCAGCGAAGGCGTCTCCCAGCATGCTTTGCGTGACTGTGAGCTGGCTGAGCTGGTCGGCCAGGGTCTGGGCCAGGCGGGTCACATGATCGTAGCGCTGCCGGTCGTCATGGAGAACCAGGATGTGGTTCTGGAGCTCCTGGTCCACGGTGCGAGAGGCCCGGCCCATACGCTCCTTCATCACCTGCCTGGTGCTCTGAGAGGAGCGGGGAGAGAGAGAGAGAGACATGGAGAGAGAGTGAGAGACATGGAGAGAGAGTCTCCCCCCCCCCCTCTCTCTCTCCTCTCACCTTGTACTTGGTGATGCTCCACAGACAGGCTCTCTGAAATCTCTCCTTGGCTGATCTCTGGTTGTCCGGGACAACCACCTGGCAACCACTGGGCAAGGGAATTCCCCCAGCGCCTAGCAACAGGTCAGAGGTCATACACCAGCACACAGCCTAGATACACACACACACACATACGGAAAACAAACACACACCCGACACACATAGCAGCACAGCAGATGGCAGGAAACTGATCTGGTCTGTTGGTGGATAGATAGGATAGACTGATTGACAGATTAGTTGATGGTTTACCCTCTACATGAGCAGTCACTTTGTTGCCGTCGGTAACTGGCTCCTCAGGACAGGAAGTGACATAATTTTCCGTGGGCGATACCTGCAAGTCCAAAACATACAGTATTACGACGCTTTCTGCATCAACAGGAAGTTGCTTCCGGGGGTGAATCAGGAAGGGACGACTCCTCATCCCATTGGTCACCCTTGACCAATCACAGCCTGTCGTCTTCTCTGAGCAGAGAGCGGAACCAGAGCCTGTTTAAGGAGAGCCTGCCCACTCCCTATTAAGCCCCATTGTATCGAATGTTGTTGCAGTTCCACCAGAGTTCCACTGGGAGTGATCGCGGTCGAGTGCAGAACGAATGGGAGTCTATAGAGCTAGACGGCTGCATTTGTCTCTTTCACCTGATTGTCATTGAGAAATCTCAGATTTGATGGTAGTTTTTTCATGTTCAACATGCATTACAGGTCGAAAGTTGAATGAACGAGTACTTATGTCCTTTTGATTTCTTACAGGGTGAGTTGTTGTTGCCCATAACACGCTATCATTCTGCTAACGAATGCTGATTGGTTAGTGAAGGACTGACTACGACCAGAGATCCCGCTTGATGGCATCCAAAACAGAACCAGAATGTCAGAGCATTAGCAACATTAGCAACAACATTAGCAAACCAAAACTCTTTCTAGCATGTGTATTGACAGGGAGAGCCTAACCTGTCAGCTGTGTTGTCGATGCCTCGAGAGAAAAAAGGAAGTGACCAGAGCTTGCCGTCAAGCAGTATCTCAGGCCGTACAATGTGTATGACGTCAATGACATTTTAAAAGGCTTTTTAGAACAAAAAGGCGACTTTAAAAAATATCTATCACCCAGCGGTGTGTATTTTTTTGCTTCCCCTTTCGAATTCAGAATTCAAATTACTAGACAAAAAATGATATCCTGAGAAAAGTGGATTTTGAGGGGTATAGCTTCATAGACCTCCATTCATTCTGCACTGGACCGTGAGCGCCCTCATATGGAACTAGAGTGGAACTGCAACCAGTTCAGAACCCGGAAGTTTCCTATAGTGGCAGTTCTCCCCATATTAGACATTCTCTGGCAGAACTCTTAGCCATCAGGCTACTGCTGTTCAACATCAAAGGGTCAGAGGGGTCGTCATGGAGACGAGAGGTTCTGCCGTGAGTGACAGCGTGTGATAATCCCACCCCCTTCCTCCAGGCACTAGGTAGAGGTCAGAGGCCATGGTGTTGAGGAGACAGACCTAGATGAGACCTAATGACTTCACACACACACACACTGTAAAATCTCACACACACACACACACCGGACACACACACACAAACACACAGTGTAAGCCAGTCTTTCATGTTTCCAATCTTCTCTCTGACCCTTCCTTCCCCCCCAGTGGACACCCCCCTCCTCTGAAACACTTGGACTCTCCCTCCCTGACCGGACCTGCGTCAAGACCCTGCTGGGGCGATCCAAACACACCAGGATGGGGGTGCAGGGAGGGTAGTTAGGAGCAATCCAGCTCAAAGTCACAATCAAGAGAAAAACAGAGAGGTGGGGGGGAGTAAAGAGAAAGAAAGATGAAGTTAGAAAGAGAGAGGGGGGAGAGAGAGGCAAAGTGGGAGAGAGAGGGAGCGAGAGAGAGAGGGAGCGAGAGAGAGAGGTAGAGAGACCAGAGTCCAAGGTGAGTCAGTTGATGATGACATAATTGTTACCACACCCTTCAAAATCATACTCTGTGAGCTGAAACAATGGAGGTCAAATCACACACACATATCTGCAAACACATACACACAAACATACAAGAACACCCACACAAAAATATGCACACACATCTGAAAACACACACACACTTCCTGCCTGAGATCGACTTGTCAATCACAACGTAACCTGCAAGAAGTCATTCACTGTTGGCATGGTAACCAATGGCACTACAGGTGGACTTGATTCAACAACTGCCGGCCTCTCTGGGCAAGGTCTGCACCCGTGACTCATTAAGCACCGTCAGATCAGGAGATGTAAAACAAGTGCACCTTATGTTCCAGTAGGTTTGGCAGGTACTCACCCCCTCCATGCTCCCGGCCCGGCCCCGCCCGGCCCCTGCCTCTCCGGGCGCGGCGCTCTGCTCGTCTCCGCCTCGCGGGTCATCTTCCTCTGCTGTCATCATCTTCCTGCCCTCCTCTCCGCTCCTCTAAACCGACAAAAACACACATAGGCAACTAACTGATTTTATTACAGTGGGACTTCTGACTGATATTATATCATTATAAATAATCTTAGTATTACAGTATTTTTTTTTTTTTTACGTTTCTGTTTGCTAATCTCTCATTCACTTTACATCAGTAAATCAGCGGGACTCTGGTCGGCTTTCTAACAAACATCCCCACCTAGTGGCCATAATAGAGTACCACAACAATAAACCGAACATCTCTTCCTGTCTTTTCTCTCTCTTTTCTTTTAACTGCTATGAGGTCTGTACTAGTCTACAAAATAACATCCAATAATATTAATAACTAACAGCCGTGAAAGTTGTTCCTCACCGGTCGTCTCCATAGTGAGATAGTTATGCAAATGTATATCATAAGGAAGTTGACTTCTCTGCAATGACGTTCACATCCTATCACTCACGAAGTTTAAGTTATATATCGAAATAAAGTTCACAAAAGAGTTAGCTGCCGGCACCTACCTCAGTGAGAAGTGTTAAGTGTTTCCCCCCAGACAACGGTGTGATAGGTGTAGGAGTCTGTTCACGAAGCACATCAAACCTTCGACCATGACAGTTGACTCCTGTGGCCCCGCCTCGTGCAGTCCGCTGCTTTACTGGAAGTGTAAGTGGCATCTTCCTGATTCGTTAACGTGACAGCGGTGTCATGTGCGGATCGTAAAATACACTACAACCCGAGTCTGATTCGTTAACGGACCCGGTAACAGTTTGTCAGCTACAGTATTAAAGTTATCTTGAAGTTATCTGTTAACTTGTCCCCCCCCCTCCGTTTTTCAGGAGGGGGGGGACGGGGACGCCAGGTGTATAACTTCTGGCGAAGTTAACATGACTTTTAATAACCAGAACAGGTTATGTTAACTCTTATAATGAGAGCAAATAATAATCTCCTATATGCTCGCTTTTTACACCCTCGGATAAAAGGTCGCCCTCAAATCTCTCAAGTTTCAAGATTTTTGTTAGAAACTGAGAAAGATATGTTACATTATTCATAGGGAACAAATATGACAGACCAATTATGTATCTGTTAACATTAATGACTAGCAAGCAAGCTGAAAATCTGTTAATTGAGTAATGTAGCTAGAATTGCTAACAAGCTAAGCCTAGCTAGCTCTAATGTTAATGCTCAAATCCCTAGTGATAGCTGAGCTAGCTACTTTAGTTTACTGTGAGTTAATAAACCTTACCTTCCTAATCGTCAATGTAGCTTGAAAACGTAGCTACAATTTGAACCCCTTTACCCTCTTGCTTGAAGGGCAGCAACATATAATCCTATGTACATCGTTAATTGTCATTTCGGGAAGATCACTTGACCTCGTGCAAAACAGCATTGTGTGAGAGAACAAACGTAACTGCTAGCTACCGGAAGTTGTGGACTTGTTTTATGGAATATCCGGAAGTAATCTGTGAATTGGGGTCAAAAAGTTTTGCAAGCGTAAAACTGAATATAAACGCCAAATTTAGATGTGTATTTTCAAATATACTGATCTTTGAGCCCTAATATCTACATAATTATCATATTATTTTCAGACGGACCACCAGGACACTGATAAGAAGAAGGGAATCTAGCTAATGACACCATCATGAATTGTGGACAATTTGTTGCAATTTGCAGAAACAGCAGAAACTATTCGATGGCATTGCATCAAGGCCCAATTGGAGCAGAAGTCATAGGATATTTACAATTGTAGTAGGCCAATAGATCTGTTTTAAAAGTTCAGGGGTGTAATTTGTTGCATATAAAAGGTGAAGCACAGACAAAGGGAAATCAGATTTTCCTGGGAACCCTCTCGTTGCTGCTCCGTGCTGTTTTTGGACTTTGAATAAGTTGAATTTGGAATATGATCAGAACTTTTTTTTTTAAGTATCCACAACAGTGCCTCTGTCAGTTGTGTGTCTATGTAAACTGCAAAGGTAGCCCACATGACCTCAACTTTCTTACTATGATTGCCTCAATGCACTTAATTAAGTCGTACAACAGAACTGAAAGCGTCATTTAGGTGGGGGGAGGGAGGGTTGGGGCGTGGAGTGTTACTTGCACGGGTGTGATTGATACCGTATGGCACTTTTGGCCTTGTTTGAACACACACTGGAGCCCCGTCTTGTAATGTTTCTAATATATATTAAAGAAACTTCATATATATTAAAGAAACTTGGGTTCATCAAAGATTTATTAACTAAGTAGCAACTAGCAAACGCGGTCAACATGTGCCTTCAGTTTGGTGTGTGTGTCTTCTACTAAAGAACCTGCTGCCATGTCGTCAAGATTGTAGGCCTGCAGATCACAGGAACATTTTTTTTAAAGCTAGTCGTTGCTCCCCTCTGGTGTTCGCAAGTAATAACACCCCCAATAGTTTCACATTTCTCGCCCTCTCTCTCTTTTTCACTTGTGCCTGTATGCATAATACGGCCGATCAAACAAATGAGTAAATGGCTCGTTATACCATTTGTGTTTTATGGATATTCCGTAATTCCAAAATGAAACAAAACAACGGAAACCAAGCCTTTCCCATAATCTGGTTCTGACATCCTAAATGGACAAAACGATATTACGAGGCTATTTTTCATTTTTTGCAGATACCAGCATAAAGGATATGGAATAATCAAACAAACGTGTTCCCTGGAACCTTCCATCGATGCAGAGTTCCTGACAGTGGAGTGGTCCAGACCTGACCTGGAACCTGCTATGGTACATACATACAGGGATGGTCGTAACATACATGTTGGGAAGTATCCATCTTACAAAGACAGGACGATGCTGTTTGAAGGAGAGCTTAAGAAGGGCAACTTCTCCCTGAAACTCTTCAGAGTGAAGCTGGAGGATGAGGGGAGCTACACCTGCCTTGTTATTAAGGACGGCCAGAATAAGACCACTGTCATCCAACTCAGTGTTGGTAAGTTAGATTAGATACAAGCTGTTTGAGATTGTTAATAATTGTTCTCATGGTTAAATCAGTCTGTCTCTCTAGTGGAGGTTTCCAAACCAGAGGTTTCCATCCATGAAGCTAATGGCATACGGGTGGTTCTCAAGTGTGTGTCTGAAGGCTGGCACCCAGAACTTGAGCTGGAGTGGAGGGACAGCGAGGGACGCCTCCTCCCTGCTGATGAGACACAGACAGACAGACACCCTAACCCCAGCTCTGACCATCACTACATTGTGACAAGCAGAGTGACTGTACAGAAGACAGACAGCTTCACCTGCTGGGTTCACAATAGAAGCAATTCTATTCATGTTCAACACAACCAGATCATCCGTGTTCCAGGTGAGAGTTTGGGTTAGTGTGTTTTCTCCTCACTGATTAGCAGCGAAGACTCATACCTACATCAAATGCATGTTATTATAATTGTTAAACTAGTGTTTTAGTCCTTCAGGCCTGAGATTTTAATCAGATATGTAACATCTGTGTTGCCTGGTGATTTGAAGTGATGTGTTTAATATCACAGTTCTCTAGTCATGACCTGTTGGATGAATGCAGTGTGGAATTCTATTTGATTTCTGTTGCAGGTGAAAATTTTCCTGTTAGACCTAAAGATCCTCCTGAGGTTGGATTATCAGTTGGAGTTATAGTTTTAATAGCAGGGATCAGTCTGTGTGCTGGTGTGGTCCTGGGAGGTCTATCACTGTGGAAGTGGTACAGGAAGCGGATCACTGCCTCGATGGGTAAGTGAGATGACAGTTGAGAAGTAAATACATAGAAAATATATAAATACGAGCATTCTTGTTATATATGTCAGCAGAGCCCTTAATGGACATGCTGAAGGACAGCCCATAACATTAAATACTTGCAATAACATGGCAACGTTTGACAAAATATATGGGTAGTGAAAAATAGTGTATTTACATAATATGATTAAATAATACTCAAGTAAAAGTGCTGGTTCATTGTGTTATAAATGTATAAA
Source organism: Osmerus mordax (assembly GCF_038355195.1). NCBI lineage: Eukaryota > Metazoa > Chordata > Actinopteri > Osmeriformes > Osmeridae > Osmerus > Osmerus mordax. The sequence continues at coordinate 587,725 of NC_090072.1, read as the reverse complement.
CATACAAGTGTGCCTCTCTGTCATCAGTGCCAGGACCACCGGTCAGGAAAGATGGGAAACCCATTTTGGATAATGCGCCACCTATTAATCAGGACAAAGCAGCAGACAAGAATCCGGGTAAATCAGGTCATAAATGGAGATGGTGTCCATGTGGATCAGTAGTGAAAATTTACATACATTTACACATAATATTATTTACATAATATGATTAAATAATACTCAAGTAAAAGTGCTGGTTCATTGTGTTCTAAATGTATAAACATACAAGTGTGCCTCTCTGTTATCAGTGGAGGGACCAGGAGGACAGGGCATGATCAGAGAGACGAACCTGAAGGAAGGAATGGTTTTGTTTTCTGAAATGGAGCAGAAGGAAGCAGCAGACGAGAGTGATCCACTCAATCAGGACATGAACGGAGATGGTGTCCATGAGGACCAGACAGAACCTTGAAGCAGAGACGACAGGTGTTGACCAGGCTACTTTGTAAATATTGTGTGGATATTTAGGTTCATGAGTCCTGCCTTTTATCATTTTTGTTGTATAGAGGCTAATTGTACTTGTCAGCTAACCCTAACCAGTGTTAACAAGAGTTTATGATCCTGATGATGCTTATAAACCATCTGCTTAAAGAATGACTTTGGGGCTTTCCTCAAATACAGCCTGTGCATGTGTGTATGGTGTGTGTGTGTGTGTGTGTGTATAAGGTGTGTATGTGTGTGTATGGTGTGTGTGTGTATGAATCTTTTATGCAGAAAAACCTTCAGTATCTTGTTCATGTCATGATAACAGAGGTGTTGTTGTGCTGCAGTGTCATGCGCCCTCCAGTGGTTGTTGTAATAATAGCATGTTATTATATTGTGGCTTTTCTACTCTGTGCCTTTATCAAAGTTTATTAGACTCTTTATTCAATGGAAATGCATTTTTAAAATGGCAATAGAATGTGCAAATGACAATTCAGTTTTGAATTATTTTGAATAAAATGTTGAACAAAAGCCTAACACATTCCATTTCATATTGCCAAGGTTTTTTTTACTCTTTATTCAAATGTCAGTGAGACATCATCCCCAGTCTATTGCATTATTACTCACCACGCTGGAAATGCAACCTGTCAGTGACCCGTCAAGGCGGGACTTCAGTTATGACATCACTTCCTCGTTCAGTGACTTGGATAACTTTAAGATCACTTCTTGTATTGTTTTCAACTCCGCCCCTAAACCCTGACCCATTTCATCTACTGATTATTTACTGCTGCCTCGAAAAAGTTGTATTTGAATTATTTTTGGTTTATTAAATGAATACAATATTTTGATAGGATTTTATTATTTAACTCATTTAATGAACATCAAGTCTGTAATCAGTGATCATGTTTTGTAAAAGTACCGTAACTGGTCAAAGGGTCAAAGATCATATTTTTTGTTATTCTTTGCTTGTACTTGTGTGTAAATGTATACCTGTTGTTTTAAAGAAGAAGAGTGATCAACTTGTTGAAATAAAAGATCACATTTGAACAAGTTAAACTTTTAGGTGTCTCCTCCCTCCCCCATCGTCACGGCGATCTTTCCTCCCTCCCCCGTTGTCACGGCGATCTTTCCTCCCTCCCCCGTCGTCACGGCAATCTTCACAGGTGTGCTGGACTTCCTGGGTTTCTTCTTGGGTGCAGGGTCACCTGACGCACACCTGCCTTTCTGATAGGCCGGCTGGGGGGCACCAGCCCCTCCACCCGAGCCAAAGGATTTGTGGGATTGGCTGCTGCTGGTCGCCGTGGAGACAGAGGGAGTAGGGGCAAAGAGAGGGGGCGGGGTGCTGTGGGGGGGTCGTCTAATGCCATCACAGGGAGGGAACTCTAGCCTGGAGGTGGAGAGGGGGCCCGAAGGAGCAGGTGTGTGTTGTTGCAGTGTGTGTGTGTGTTGTTGCAATGTGTGTGAATTGTTACCTTGTGTGTCTGGTGTTGGGTCACCAGTGTTATTTGAGTGTATGTGCGTAACTTTGTCTTGTAGTGTGTTTGTGTCCATGTGTGTGGGTGAGTGTGTATACAAGTGTGTGTTCCTGTGTGGCTGTGTGTTCCTGTGTGTGTTGGGGGTTGAGTGTGTGTCCCTGTGTGTGTCCCTGGGTGTGTGTGTGTGCAGACGGGGTGTGTGTGTGTGCAGACGGGGTGTGTGTGTGTGTGTGTGCAGACGGGGGTTGGGGTTGGCGCTGTGTCTGTTGCGGCTGCGTAGGGAGCTGAACAGCATGCTGCATCCTGGGACTGTGCAGCCATGCTTCACCTGCAGGTGCACCGCACTCACGTGGATCTTCAGAGTCCCTGGGGACACGTTAGCTTAGCATTACCCTAACGTTAACATGGACATGTTAGCTTAGCATAACACCACCGTTAACATGGACACGTTAGCTTAGCATTACCCTAACGTTAACATGGACATGTTAGCTTAGCATAACACCACGTTGAGGTCTATGTGTTGTAGGGGAGTGGCTTACAGGGGAAGGGGAGGGGCTTACCTTTGTCGTAGAAGCTCTTCCCGCACGCAGTACAGCTGACCCTGCCCTTCCGCACTCCAGGGGAGAGAAGAGAGGAGGAGAGAGAGGGGGGGAGGGAGGAGAGGAGAGGGGGGAGTGTGGAGGGGGGAGAGGTGGAGAGGGAGGAGAGAGAGGGCGTGGGCGGGTCTTGAGAGTAGCTGGTTCTGGAGTTGTTCTGGGTCAGGGAGACAGGGCGGGATGCAGGACCAGAACCAGGACCTTCCCCCACCCGCTGGTTCTGGTCTCCTCCGAGTCTTATTACCCGTCCTGGTCTGGTGGGTGGGGTCAGATCCAGCAAGAGGGAGGGGCTAGGGAGCTGAAGGGGGAGGAGCCAGGACAGGTCGGAGGTCAGGCTCTCTAAGGGGTGCAGACTGGTGGAACCTCCTCCAGAGTTCTGGAGCTGGGAGAGTGTTCCAGGGGTTCTGGAGGTAGGAGGAGGGTTCCGGAGGCAGTTCTCTATGAACGCCCGCAGGTTGGACTGGGTCTGAGGGGCGGGCCTTACACCAGAGGGAGCGACGTGATTGGCCTGGGAGTCCTGCTGCATCATCAGCTCAACAATGGGGCGCGTCTCTCCGAAGCGCAGGAAGTGAGGTAAGATGACAGCTTCCTCTTCCTGGGAGAGCATGAGCCAACGATCTAATACCCTTCCTGTAGAGTCCTGGGGGGGAGGGGGGGGGGGTACCATCATGACATAACAGGTATGTGAGACTGTGAGTGTGAGTGTGTAGTGTAGTGTTAGCGTGTGTGTTCGCATATGTGTGCTAGTGTGTGTGTAGCGTGTGTGTGTAGCGTGTGTGTGTAGCGTGTGTGTGTAGCATGTGTGTGTAGTGTGTGTGTGTAGCGTGTGTCATCACCTGCAGCATGTAGCCCCTGATGTAGTCCCTCAGGCTCCAGCCCAGCGGCAGCAGCGTGTGGAGGACCTGCTGCTGAGGCAGCACGCTCAGGAGCCGGTCCAGAAGGATCTTCATCCTCACCGGCACCGCCTGGGCCCCAAACAGGACCAGGGAGCTCAGGTCAAACACCACCCCAGGGACCACCACCTCCGCCTGGGCACCACCACACACAGCCTGGGCCGGGGCCTGGAGCTTGTCCAGGGCTGGGGGAGGGGGAGGGGAGGGGAGAGGAGAGGAGAGGAGAGGAGAGGAGAGGAGAGGAGAGGAGAGGAGAGGAGAGGAGAGGAGAGGAGGGGAGGGGAGGGGAGGGGAGGAGGGAGGAGTGCAGGTTGAGTCAGCAGTGCAGTAAGACCACCTGCTTCTCCATATGTGTGTGTGTGTGTGTATATATACACAGTGTGTGTATGGTGTGTGTGTGTCTCACCGTGGAACACCCATCCATGTCTACAGTCCAGGCAGGTCCTTAGCTGTCCAGGCTGGTAACTCTGACAGCTACAGCTACCCTGGGTACACCTTAGAGTCTGACACACACACACACCACACACACCACACACATACACACACATACACCACACACACACACACCATACACACACATACACACACCACACACACACACTCACACACCACACACACACACCATATGTGAGCCATCTATCCTCGTCATCGTCACATAGTTACTTCCTGTCCCTCTGGAGAGGAGGGGCCACATACAGCACCAGTCCCCTGGGCCAATCGTCTGTCACCTCAGGGTGCCTGGGCCAATCGTCTGTCACCTCAGGGTGTCTGGGCCAATCATGTGTCCCGTCTCTATTTATGTTGATCCTAGGACCCACCCCGGGGGAGGGGCTAATTTAACACTTGGCATTCTCTACTCCTGAGAAAACCATTAACTGTCACAGTGTGTGTGTGTATGGGGTGTGTGTGTGTATGGGGTGTGTGTGTTGTGTGTGTGTGACCCACATCATGTCCCAAAAGCAGCTGCCACATTCCTGTTGGGTCACGTCCACCTCTGGGTAGTGGACACACACCACACACACACACACCACACTCACACACACACAGTGTCATGCACAAAGTCTCTGACATACACTCACCTCATCTGAGCTCCGAGTCGTCGTCACATCAGTCTTCATGTCTGGTCTGGTGCCATTCTGTCGGGTTACACTTTCCATTAGAGACACAGACAGGTAGACTGATAGACAGATACTGTAGTTGGGTAGATAGATATTATGTGTGTGTAAGTGTGTGTGTGTATTTGTGTGTGTGTGTCTCACCTGTGTTCCGAGGAGAAAGTGGAGGTCAGGGTTGTGTTTCCAAGAACCCATGAAGACTTATTCTCTCTTTTGTTTCTTGTCACTCTCTTCTCTCTCTCTCTCTCTCCTCTCTCTTCGTCACCCTTTCTCTCTCTCTCTCTCTCTCTCCTCTCTCCGTCACCCTCTCTCTCTCTCTCTCTCCTCTCTCCGTCACCCTCTCTCTCCTCCTCGCTCCTCCTGGTGTGCTGGGTGCAGGGGGAGTCTTCCAGAGTGAACAGCTTCTCTCTCTCTCTCTCCTTCTTTCACTCTGGCTTTCTCTGCTCTCTCTCTTTCTTCAAGTCTCACTCCATCTTTGGCTCCTCCCACTGAATAATGGAAGGGAATCTTATTGGATGTGACCCTTAATGAGGTGTGATTGGAGAGTGTGTTCGTGTGTATGTGTTTGTGTGTTAGTATGTATGTGTGTGTGTGTGTGTGTGAGTGTGATGGGTTGGTGTCACAGGGCGACAGGTGTGTCCCACCAGGAGAGGCAGACTCACATTATAAATATCACACACACGCATGCACACACACACACAGACACGCACACACACAGATCCCCCAGGCACGTTTGAGACCACCCTGTTGTACCCTGGAATATGCTGGATCAGCATACAGTCAGTAAGACACAGGTATGACATCACTTTGAAGAGAAGGAGGGGGGAGGGGGAGAGAGGAGGAAGAGAGGGAGGGGGGAGAAAGGAGGGAGGAGGGAGAGGACAAGCGACATATCATCTTCTGTTCGTTTTCTCTTCGAAATATCAAAGTAAAAAGTTGACCCTCTAGAGAGGGAGGAGACAAAGGGAGTTAAAGGTTTTCTGCAGTCCTGATCTCATCTGTTCTACTCTTCCCCCTCTCCTCCTCTTCCTCCTCTCTCCTTTCATCCTCCTGTCCAACCAGTAATCCCTCTATCCAGTCTGTCATTACATCTCTCTCTCCACCCCTACATCTCTCTCATGGGACAGGATGGAGAGGGCCACAGATAAAAAGAGAGAGAGGAGAGACAGAGATACACAGAGAGAGAATCAGAATCAGAATGGGATTTATTCGCCATGAAAGTTTGCACAGACAAGGAATTTGCTTTGGGAGGAAGGTGCATACAATAAACATATACCTAAAATTTAAATATGTGGACTAACTATACTAAGGGTACATAAACTAGCAGTACTAAGAGGGATTAGAATAGAATTAAATATACAATAAAATATAATAAAATATTAAAAGAGAGAGACAGAGAGAGAGACAGAGAGAAGGAGAGAATTTACTGATCATTGTGATATAAAAGGGAAGATCTACATGCTGTTTCCTGCTTCCTGTCCTTCATGTGTCCGCCCCCCAGGGAAACCATCCCCAGTAATATGGTTCCCCCCAGGACACACAGCACAATCTAATCTGGGGGACGGTGGGGCTTTTGGCCTGATGCCCTGACACACACACACACATACACTGAACACACACACACACACACTGAACACACACACACACATACACTGAACACACGATGAGATAGAAAAGGGAGGAGAAGAGAGAAGGAAGGATGACCTGGATCATTTTATTGTTTGCTTGCCTAAATCATCTCCTCTCACACACTCACACTCACACGAATGTAGGATATGTTGGACAGAATCCGTGTCATCTGGGACAACATGGTTTTGATGTCATGTTAATTAAAATATCAGATGATTGGTGTGTGTGTGTGTGTGATATCTACGGTAAACTGACATACTTCTATTGAACTCTCTTGGGTGGGTTGAAAAATTTAACTAACTATCCTGAGTGTGTGTGACTGTGTGAGCGTGTGTGTGTGTGTGAGAGCGTGTGTGTGAGCGTGTGTGTGACTGTGTATAGCCAGGACAGATCAGTAACGTTGGCTCTCACCGTTCGTCTGGCTGTTCTCCCTTCGCCTCCTCTGAGCGGCATTTCATCAAAGTGGAACTTTGTATGTTACCTTCATTTGTCTCCCCCCCCCCCTCCCCCCTGCGTCTTTCTGTCACTTACAATCGCTACAAGGTCCCATTGTTGAATAAGTGACAACATTTAGCAGCATCTGTCCCTCTCTTAGTCCCTCTCCTCCCCTCCTCCTCTCCACCCCTCCTCCTCTCCACCCCTCCTCCACCCCTCCCCTCCTCCTCTCCACCCCTCCTCCTCTCCACCCCTCTTCTCTTCTCTGTCATCGTCAGGTGCGCTGGAGTTCTAACTGATACAAGAGGCGGAGTCCTGCAGCCAATGAGGAGGTCCCTGGAGGGACTCAGATTGGCTAATTGGAGTTTTTCAGGTCCCTTCTGAAACACGATTGGGTGATTGGCAGGAGTCCCGTCCCCTCGTACCTGCTGTTCCACCAGAGGAGGCTGGGCCAACGCCAGTGTGTGTGTGTCTGTGCGTGTGTGTCTGTGCATGTGTCTGTGTGTCTGTGTATGTGTGTGCATGTCCCGCCCTGTTACAGACTCTGTGTATCTCCACTAGACTCTCTGTAGTGAATCCAACTGGTACCACAGTCACACTGGGAGGTGTGTGTGAGTGTGTGTGTGTGAGTGTGTGTGTTATACAGTCGCAGGTACATCTAGGACACAGGGAGAGGACACAGTAACAGAAGTTTCTCCACAACAAAGAAGTAGGACTCAAATAATGAAGAAAACATGATTTATTCACACAGAGAGAGAGGGAGAGAGGGAGGGAGGGAAAGTGGAAGGAAAAAAAGGAGAGAGAGGCTGAGACCTGATTTCTAAAGAGAAATGTTTAGTGTAGATGTTTCTAGGGGTCAGTGACATCAAACACAGCGTTCTAATCCTTCAGACACTGTCCATGTCACAGGGAGAGTGTGCGTGTGTGTGTGTGTGAGAGTGTGTGTGTTTACACTAAGCACTAAACAAGAGAATGTGGAACCACAGATTGTGTCATTTCTAAACTATACATACAGCCGAGATCAGAACACACACTCACACTAATCCTGTCAGTGTTGAACCCAGATCTGTTCTGCTGAATCCCAGGCTCAACAGATCCTGTCTCTAGAGGTGGATTAGTCTGGATTAGCTCATCTGGGACTGACCACAGAGAGGAGGGGGTCTGTCATATCTGAGTATGTGTGTGTCAGTGTGTGTGAGTGTGTCTGTGTGTCAGTGTGTGTCGACAGTAAGACTGGCTGAAGGTTTCTTGGTCTCATGAACACCCTGTCATCATACATGCAGCACAGAAGAGGAGAGGGAAGGGGTAGAGGGGAGGAGGGAAGGAGAAAGTGAGAGGTGCTATGTTGAGCATTACAGCGATACTGGAGACAGGAGAGAGGGATGGAGGGAGGACCAGAGATGAGAAGGATGAATGTAGAAGTGTAAGGAGGTATTGATCAGCCTACTGACTTGAGGGGATATGTGTGTGTGTGGTCTCTAGGTATGAGTGTGTGTGTGTGTGGTCTCTAGGTACCAGGATGTCTTTTCTGACTGGAACTCCAGAGGATCACTACTCTCTATCTGCTGATGAAGCAAAACACACACACACTCAGAGCCGCTGGTACCTCCGCCACCATGTTCATCATCCCTCTTCTCTTCCAGTCTCCCCTCCACCCACCCTCTCCAGGGGAGAACTATCATGGTTCCACCCCCCCTTCTGCAGGGGAGAACTATCATGGTTCTCCAGGGTGTCTCTGTCTGTCTGCTCAGCAAAACTTTCTAGAACTCTTGAACATTCTAGAACTCTTGAACATTCTAGAACTCTTGAACATTCCAGAAGTCTTTCTCCCAGCAGGTTGAGAGGCACGCAGGTGTGGTATGAAGGTGGGAATGATGTAATGAGCGTTTGACTGCGGCGCCAGATGGTGATGTCATGGGCAGGTGACGGAGGCAGGCTGCTGTAGGACAGGTGACACAGGAACACCTGTGCTGTCACACGCCCCCGAGCAGGGCCATGCTGACAGGCTAGACTAGCCTGAGTGTGTGTGATGGGGTACGTATACACAGGGATATCTGACACATAGACAAGGTTCACTAACTTTATTGTCAGAGTGAGTAACAGTCTGACAGGCAGCCTGGTCCACTGCTGCAGCAGGGGAAGGGGCTGGCCCTCCAGGGGGGTCTGGTCCTCCAGGGTGGGGGGCGGCCCTCCAGGGGGGGCTGGTCCTCCAGGGGGGGCTGGTCCTCCAGGGGGGGGGGGGCGGCCCTCCAGGGGGGGGGGCCCTCCAAGGGGGGCTGGCCCTCCAGGGGAAGGGGCTGGCCCTCCAAGGGGGGCTGGCCCTCCAGGGGAAGGGGCTGGCCCTCCAGGGGGGGCTGGTCCTCCAGGGGGGGGGGGGGCGGCCCTCCAGGGGGGGGGCCCTCCAAGGGGGGGGGGGGGGCGGCCCTCCAGGGGGGGGGGCGGCCCTCCAGGGGGGGGGCCCTCCAAGGGGGGGGGGGGGGCGGCCCTCCAGGGGGGGGGGCGGCCCTCCAGGGGGGGGGCCCTCCAAGGGGGGCGGCCCTCCAGGGGGGGGGTCTGGGTCTCTAACTCCTGCTCAGAGTCTTGGGGTCCCAGTCCGGCTCTTCTTGGGGTGCTTCTTTGGGCCCTTAGCTGCCCTGGGGGGCAGGGAGGAGGGGGGCCCCCTCAGCAGGACAGAGGCCGGGTCAGGGGAGGGGGGCTCGGCCACCTGACACAGGAGAGAGGTCAGAGCAGGAACACACACACACACATGATCACACACACACGATCACACACACACACATGATCACACACACATGATAACACACACATGTTCTCTGGATAAGAGCGTCTGCTAAAATGACTAAATATTCACACATGCAGACACACGAAACATGCTAACACATTATTCCTCCTTCCCTCACTTCTTTAGCATGATCAGTCTGTTCCTACGCCACCATGCAAGGGAGGAAGAGGGGAGACAGGGGGAGAGGGGGGAGACAGGGGGAGAGGGGGGAGACAGGCCACTATACAGGCCTGAGCAGAGCTTAGAGAGGACAGGAGCAGGGATGAAGGGATGATTTCAATAGGTGTCTCCATATTTTCAAGGTCCTGTTTAGAGTGTCCAAATTAGACCTGACCACGACTGACATCCCTTTAAGGCTTCTAAGCCTGCAGTAGCTGAATGTGTGTGTGTGTGTGTGTGTGTGTTTGTGGAAGGCTACAGTAGTAGTCAGATGAATAAGTGTGTTTGCTTGTTGATGAGAAATGTATCAGTTCAGAACAGATGCTCTCTGTCACAGTGATCTGCTCTCATCTCTACCATCCCTGTAGAGGAGTGTGTGTGTGAGGGGTGTGTGTGTGTGTGTGTGTGTGAGGGGTGTGTGTGTGTCAGAGCTGGTGACACGGTGTCATCACAACATGAGTACAGGCTCCTTCACATGCCGCTGGAGTGTGAAGGCGCGTGATGATGATGTCATCTTACGGGGATGAGGGCCAGGCTCTCTCTGAGGCAGGCGTCCTTAAGCTCCGCCCTGAGGGCGGAGACATGCTGCTTCTGGGCGGACACTTCCTGTTCCAACGCACCAATCCTGGAGCAGGCTGCCTGCCACAGCTCAGAGAAGGTAGCCAATAGGCTCTGAGAACAGAGAGAGGGGGTGGGGTTAGGAGTGAGGGAGGGGGTGTGTGTGTATGTGGTGTGTGTGTGTGTGTGCGTGTGTGCGTGTGTGTGTGTGTGTGGGAGGGGTGCATCCGTACCTGGCAGGCCACCACATGTTGTCCTCCCATAATCGTGTCTCTTCCCGCCGGCTCCAGATGCATCCTGGGTAGCAGGAAGGGGCGGTCCTTGCTCACTAAAGAGCCCTGTGATTGGAGGATACTATCCCTGGCCTATCAGGAGGGGGAAAGGAGGAGGAGTCAGACTGACAGAAAAGAAGTAGGAGGAGCCGTGATGGTTGGATGAAGGATGAGATGGTAACCAGGGGTAACTCGTCACCTAGAGCAACAGAACCCTGACAAGCTAACGATAGCTAACCGTCCTTCCAACATACAAAGTAAGAGATCATACAATCTTACGAAAGTTGACAAGAAATGTGTAATAAAAATCCCTTTATTGCAGGGAAATTCTCCATGATGACACACACTCACAGACATGCAGACAGACAGACATGCAGACAGACATGCATGCAGACAGACATGCAGACAGACATGCAGACAGACATGCAAACAGACAGACAGACATGCAGACAGACATGCAGACAGACATGCAGACAGACAGACATGCAGACAGACATGCAGACAGACATGCAGACAGACAGACATGCAGACAGACAGACATGCAGACAGACATGCAGACAGACAGACATGCAGACAGACAGACATGCAGACAGACATGCAGACAGACAGACATGCAGACAGACATGCAGACAGACAGACATGCAGACAGACATGCAGACAGACATGCACACAGACGGTAGGTGTGACAGGGTGACCAACCTCTCTGTAGCTGCTCTCTGCTGTCCTCATGTAGCTGACCAGGGAGTCCTGACTCCTGCACACACACACACACATCATACACAGTAGTGGTGTGTGTGTGTGGTGTGTGCTTGTGTGTGTTGATGAAGTGTGTGTGTGGTGTGTACCTGGTTGCAGAGTGTAGTGCATCCTCCAGGCTCCTCCTCTCCTGCTGCAGCGCTGACAGGTGCTTACCCAGAATCCTCAGCGACTGCTCCTTACGACGGACTTCCCGCTTCGCTTCAGCTAGACTCTGGAGGGGGGGGGGGGGGGGAGAGACAGAGATATGAGAGAGACAGAGAGAGGTAGAGAGAGTGTGTGTGTGTGTACCTGGACAGTCTGGGAGGTGTGTGTGTGTGTGCCTGGACAGTCTGGGAGGTGTGTGTGTGTGTGCCTGGACAGTCTGGGAGGTGTGTGTGTGTACCTGGACAGTCTGGGAGGTGTGTGTGTGTGTGTACCTGGCTCTGCTCCTGCAGTAGTTTCTGGGCTGTGTGCTCTCTGTCCAGAGCCTTCCTCAACTCCACACACACGCTCTGGAAACGCTCTGCCGGGCCCTGCACACACACGCACGCACACACGCACACACACGCACACACACACACACACGCACACACAGGGTTTTCTATCCTAAAGCATGTGAAGTCATGGGGCCCAGTAAAATATTTTTTTATGTTTCGCTTGTGAGCAGAAATGGGAAGTACAAATACTTTGTTACTGAACTTAGTAGATTTATGTTTTACTTTCACTCCTTATATCTGTACTTTGGTTTATTGCTTTGATCAATAAATTATTGTCATTGTGCGCCTTTTTTCATTTCCTGGCTATCACACACAACAAATGTAAGCTAGTCTACAAAGCTACCATGGAGCAAGACAGTAGGCAACAATAAAAAAAAGAAAACCCATTTTCCATAATTTGTGGGAAAAATTGTTGATAGAACCCCCAAAAAAGTATAGAAAGGTTGAAAAATATTTTCCACCATATTTTGCCAAACGAAAGGTTAGATTGAACCAAAATATATTTTTGCTAAAAAGTTTCTAAAGAAATTTTAGAAAGGTTGAAAAATATTGTCCACCATAATTTGCACACAAACATTTTTTGGGGACCTAAAATGTATTTTTACTAAAATACTTTACTTTGAAAGGTTGAACAAATATGTATTTTGTTGTATATCCTGTAGTCAGGCAGCAGAGAGGACAGCTCACCTGGTCTTTGGGGTCCTGACAGCACGGGGCAGAGCTCTGCCCCGCCTGCCTCAGACAGGCCACCTCCAGCCGCAGGCCCCGCCTCTCCACCTCAGCCGAGTGCAGCCGTTGGGTGAAAACCAGGAAGTGCTGTTGCAGTGTGGCCACTAAGGACTGATGCATTATGGGATAGACTGGGTTAAGAATGATGCACTTTGTGAAGTCGAATGGTGACACACACACACACACAGGTAACACACACACAGGTAACACACACACAGGTAACACACACACAGGTAACACACACACACAGGTAACACACACACAGGTAACACACACACACAGGTAACACACACACACCTGGCTGCTGTGTTCTGTGGTGTTGAGCTGGACCAGGCCTCGGCCCAGTCTGCTAGCTAGGGAACACTTGTCTCCTCCACAGGAAGGGAGGCTGGAGCTGGCATCTGATTGGTGGAGCAGGAGGTGCAGGAGGCGGGACATACTGCTGCGGGCCGCAGACAGAACGTCTGGGGGGGAGGAGTCTGTGGGGGAGGGGGAGGAAGAATGAAACTTCTTGTAAAACTTGACAGTGTGTGTGTGTTACCCGTGTGTGTGTGTTACCTGTGTGTGTTACCTGTGTGTGTGTTACCTGTGTGTGTGTGTTACCTGTGTGTACCAGGGCCTCCTGCAGTGGTGTCATGGCCTCCAGGATGTCTGAGGAGAGATGCTGGCTGCGGAGCCACCTCACACACACCCCTGCCCTCCCCCCCTCCCCCATCTCCCCCTCCTCCCCCCCCCCTCACACACACAGGGGGCGTGGCCAGTCTAAACAGCAGCCTAGACCTCCGTCCCAGCGCCCGCATACGGTTCACGGCCAACACCACACACACCCCCCTCCTCCACACCCTCACCCCCCTCCCTCCCCCCCCCTGCACCCCCCTCCTCCCCCAGGGCCCGCACCAGGGAGCGCACCTCCCCCTCCAGCCCCGCCCCCCTGCCCAGGCCCCGCCCCAGCAGAGAGAGGGCGTGGCAGCGCTCCAGCAGGGGCCCCAGGGCCCCCCCCAGCAGCAGGCAGGCCCCCTGCAGGGCCGAGCGCTCCTGCTCCAGGGAACACTCTCTCTCCTGCAGGGCCCTGCGCTCCTGCTCCAGGGAACACTCTCTCTCCTGCAGGGCCTGGACCTGGGAGACACACACCTGGGGGAGAGAGGGAGGGGGTGAGATGATGGTGTGGTGTGTGCGTGTTACCTAGATTGTGTTCTGCATCTGGGTGGTGTGTGTGTGTTACCTGGATATTGTTCTGCATCTGGGCGTTGTGTGTGTGTTACCTAGATTGTGTTCTGCATCTGGGTGGTGTGTGTGTGTTACCTGGATCTTGTTCTGCATCTGGGCGGTGTGTGTGAGGTGTTTCTGCTCCAGAAGGTGTGTGCGTGTGTTCCAGGTGTCCTCTCTCTGTTTCATGGTCTCCAACACACTCCTGTGCCTCTGCTCCAGCTCACGCACACACTCACTCCTCCTGTCACACACCCCCTCCAGCAGACTGACCTGGGGGAGGGGGGGAAAGAGAATGCCTGATTGTTTAGATTGTGAATATAAAGAATAACCATACTACAGCCCGATATGATCGGCCGATATTAGATATTTAGATATATTAGATATTTTCCAAACTATTGTTATCCGCATTTATAATGGCGAAAATGAATATTATTATTTATGTTTTATTGTGTTTTTGTTCAAAAGACTAAGTTTCATATCTTAAGTTTGTATTTTTATAAATGTTATTTATCAGAACTTTAATATATTTTGAGCGGTTAGGGAATCGGCTATTAAATCAGAAGGGTACCGGTTCGATTCCCATCCGTACCAATGACGTTGTGTCCTTGGGCAAGGCACTTCACCCTACTTGCCTCGGGGGAATGTCCCTCTACTTACTTTAAGAGCTTCTGCTAAAAATGACTAAATGTAAACTACAAATAACTAATGATAGGGAAATCAGTTACGCGATTCTGGATAAAATAAATAAATAATATATCGGCTTTTTCTGATCACCAAATATTTGTATCGGTATCAACCTAAAAATCCTTTATCGGTCGAGCTCTAAACCATACACACACACATGCACTGACCCTGTCGTGGGCGTGGGAGAGGTCGGAGGTCAGGGTGTCGACGTGTTCCTGTATGACATCACAGAGCTCCGCCCAGGAGAAGCTTCCCAGCATATCGTGCGTGTGAGGAAGGAGGACACAGCCGGCCAGGAGACGCTGGTAGAGAGAGAGGAGGAAGCCTAGCTTCTCCTGCTCACACACACACACACACACACACCTGTGTTACCTGTGGTTGTACTGGAGATGTGACCACAGTGAGAGCAGATGAGATATAATGAAATCACTCCTTCTTAATGAAATGATACACACAGGACACTCCCAGTGCGTGTGTGTGTGTGTACCTGGGAGTCGTTCTCGTAGAGTTCTGTGATCTTCTGAACTTCAGTCAGTGCGCCTGCAGCACTCTCTTTCTCCCTCTCTCTCTCCTCCTCCCTCTGTATTTCTTTCCTCTCTCTCTCCTCCTCCCTCACCTCCTCTCTCTCCCTCTCCTCCCTCTCTCTCTCCCTCCTCCTCTCTCTCTCCTCCTCCAGGGTCTGCAGGGCCACCTGGAGTTCTGATTGGGCATTCTGGCTCTGGCTCATCCAATCAGAACACTCAGATCGCAAACGTCCCACCTCTTCTTGACAGCCAGCCAGCATCGCTCCACACTCCTGATCACAGAGAGGGAGGGAGAGAGAGGTCAGTGTAACAGTCTGTTGGTAGGTGCAGTGTATGTGTGTGCGTGTGTGTGTAACAGTACCTCTATCCTCCTGTGGTGTTCTGAGATCAGCTGCTGGCTGTACTCTTTCTGCTGGAGCAGATCCTGGACCTGCACACACACATTTAATTTCAATCATCTAATACAGAATACGTGTGTGTGTGTGTGTGTGAGAGTGTGTGTGTGAGAGAGTGTGTGTGTGAGTGTGTGTGTGTGTGTGTGTGTGAGAGTGTGTGTGAGAGTGTGTGTGAGAGTGTGTGTGAGAGTGTGTGTGTGTGAGAGTGTGTGTGAGAGTGTGTGTGTACCTGTGCTCTAGTCTGCTGCAGGGAGTGCTGGTAGGTAGACAGAGTGTGTGTGTGTGTGTGTGTACCTGTGCTGTAGTCTGCTGCAGGGTGTGCTGGTAGGTAGACAGAGTGTGTGTGTGTGTGTGTGTGTGTGTGTGTGTGTGTGTGTGTGAGAGTGTGTGTGAGAGTGTGTGTGTACCTGTGCTGTAGTCTGCTGCAGGGTGTGCTGGTAGGTAGACAGAGTGTGTGTGTGTGTGTGTGTGTGTGTGTGTGAGAGTGTGTGTGTGAGAGTGTGTGTGAGAGTGTGTGTGTGTGTGTGTACCTGTGCTGTAGTCTGCTGCAGGGAGTGCTGGTAGGTAGACAGAGTGTGTGTGTGTGTGTGTGTACCTGTGCTGTAGTCTGCTGCAGGGAGTGCTGGTAGGTAGACAGAGTGTGTGTGTGTGTGTGTGTACCTGTGCTGTAGTCTGCTGCAGGGAGTGCTGGTAGGTAGACAGAGTGTGTGTGTGTGTGTGTGTACCTGTGCTGTAGTCTGCTGCAGGGAGTGCTGGTAGGTAGACAGAGTGTGTGTGTGTGTGTGTACCTGTGCTGTAGTCTGCTGCAGGGAGTGCTGGTAGGTAGACAGAGTGGTCTTCAGCAGGTCCATCAGTTCAGAGGGCTTTCCTCCTGTCTCTACTGATGACACACCTGTTACACACACACAACATACACACCTGTTACACACACACAACATACACACCTGTTACACACACACAACATACACACCTGTTACATACACACAACATACACACCTGTTACACACACACAACATACACACCTGTTACTCATACACAGACAGAGCAGGCACACACACACACCTCTACACCTGTATGAGCAGCTGCCAAACAGACAGCGAGCCAAACAGACAGCCAGAGACAGACATCCAGACAGACCTGAGGTGTGCTGGTCTGAGGTGCGCTGGTCTGAGGTGTGCTGGTCTGAGGTGTGCTGGTCTGAGGTGTGCTGTTGCAGACCTGAGGAGAGTGATGCTTGCTGGTCTGAGGTGTGCTGGTCTGAGGTGTGCTGGTCTGAGGTGTGCTGGTCTGAGGTGTGCTGGTCTGAGGTGTGCTGGTCTGAGGTGTGCTGTTGCAGACCTGAGGAGAGTGATGCTTGCGGGTCTGAGGTGTGCTGGTCTGAGGTGTGCTGGTCTGAGGTGTGCTGGTCTGAGGTGCGCTGGTCTGAGGTGTGCTGTTGCAGACCTGAGGAGAGTGATGCTTGCGGGTCTGAGGTGTGCTGGTCTGAGGTGTGCTGGTCTGAGGTGTGCTGGTCTGAGGTGTGCTGGTCTGAGGTGTGCTGGTCTGAGGTGTGCTGGTCTGAGGTGCGCTGGTCTGAGGTGTGCTGGTGCAGCAGCTGCTGTGTGTCTCTCACGCTGCTCTCATACAGCTCCTGCAGCCTCCGGGCTACCTGACACACACACACAATTGCAATTACTTACATTTGCTATACAATGTGTGTTACCATCCTGTGTGTGTGTGTGTGTGTGTGTTACCATGTCCAGCTGTGTGCGTGTGTGTGTGTGTTACCATGTCCAGCTGTGTGTGTGTGTGTGTTACCATGTCCAGCTGTGTGCGTGTGTGTGTGTGTGTTACCATGTCCAGCTGTGTGCGTGTGTGTGTGTGTTACCATGTCCAGCTGTGTGCGTGTGTGTTACCATGTCCAGCTGTGTGCGTGTGTGTGTTACCATGTCCAGCTGTGTGTGTGTGCGTGTGTGTTACCATGTCCAGCTGTGTGCGTGTGTGTGTTACCATGTCCAGCTGTGTGCGTGTGTGTGTTACCATGTCCAGCTGTGTGCGTGTGTGTGTGTGTAGTCTCTGCTCCTCCAGGATCTGGTCTCTCAGCTGTGCTGCGTCTCTCCTCTCCTTCTCCACAGAACACAGCAGCTGTGTGTGTAGTCTCTGCTCCTCCAGCAGCTCAGCCTGGGAGCTGTGGACCTCCTTCTGCAGCCTGCACACACACACACATTTGTGTGAGTTGTACTGGTCTGTCTCTCTCCAGGGTGAGGGATGTGTGTGTGTACTAGAGCCCGACCGATAAAGGATTTTTAAGGCCGATATCGATACAAATATTTGGTGATTTAAAAATCCAATATTCCGATATATCGGCCGATATATATAATTTGTATATTTATTTATTTTTATCCCGAAACGCGTAACAAAACATAAACAGATTTCCCTAACACTCTGCCCGACTCTGGCTGGATCAGCTGGTTGAAGGGTTTGTGGCGTTCTAAAAACTAGTGTTGCCAACAGGGACATTGTAGAGTGCCCTCTGGTGGACAAACTATGCAACGCCAACACTCATAACATGGTGGAAGGGTGTTTTGTCTCGTTTGTTTAATTTATTTTTATAATCAATTATCCGCCATTATAAATGCTGATACCGATAGTTTGGAAAATGCCTAATATCGACCGATAATATCGGCCTGCCAAATAAATCGGTCGGTCTAGTGTGTACCTGTCTCTCTCCAGGGTGTGGGATGTGTATCTGTCTCTCTCCAGGGTGTGTGTGTGTACCTGTCTCTCTCCAGGGTGAGGAATGTGTACCTGTCTCTCTCCAGGGTGTGTGTGTGTACCTGTCTCTCTCCAGGGTGAGGGATGTGTACCTGTCTCTCTCCAGGGTGTGTGTGTGTACCTGTCTCTCTCCAGGGTGAGGGATGTGTGTGTGTACCTGTCTCTCTCCAGGGTGAGGGATGTGTACCTGTCTCTCTCCAGGGAGTGTGTGTACCTGTCTCTCTCCAGGGTGAGGGATGTGTGTGTGTACCTGTCTCTCTCCAGGGTGAGGGATGTGTGTGTGTGTACCTGTCTCTCTCCAGGGTGAGGGATGTGTGTGTGTCTCTGAGCTGCTGCAGGCTGGACAGCGCCTCCTGCTGGCCGACACACTCCGCCTGCACTGCTGCTTCCAGGTCCCTGAGACGCAGCTACACACACACACACACGTGTCAAGCTTGAAAACTATGCATCTCGGACAGATGTGTGTGTGTGTGTGTGTACCTGTATGATCTCAGAGTTGAACTTGGTCTCCAGGTGAGCAGCTCTCTCTGTCTCTATGCTGTCCTCCAGACTCCTCACTCTCTGCTGGGCCCCCTGCAACACACACAGCTGCTTACAGGGGACTGTGTGTATGGTGTGTGTGTGTGTGTGTGTGTGTGTGTGTGAGAGAGAGGCTCTCCTCACCTCCAGGTCTCTCCTGGTCTTCTCCTCGCGAGTGGTGATCAGTTCCAGATCACTGCTTATCCTCCGAGCTCTCTCTCTCTCCCTCTCTCCCTCCCTCTCTCCCTCCTCCAGCCTCTTCTTCAGTTCTCCCAGCACAGCCTCCTGCTCCTGGAGGACAACTGAAAGTTACATCTGTGTGTATGGTGTGTGTGTCACCTGTAACAGTGTGCAGGTGTGTGTGTGCAGATGTGTGTGTGTCACCTGTAACAGTGTGCAGGTGTGTGTGTGCAGATGTGTGTGTGTCACCTGTAACAGTGTGCAGGTGTGTGTGTGCAGATGTGTGTGTGTCACCTGTAACAGTGTGCAGGTGTGTGTGTGCAGATGTGTGTGTGTCACCTGTAACAGTGTGCAGGTGTGTGTGTGCAGATGTGTGTGTCACCTGCAGCAGTGTGTGTAGGCGTGTGTTCTCGGCAGTGAGGTGTGTGTTCTCTGCGCTGGCGTTCAGCACCAGCTGGTCCCGCTCCTCCAGGTCCTGCTGCAAGGCATGCTGGTCCTCCTCCCGCGCCTGGCGGGAGATCTCCAGAGCCTTCTGCAGGTTACACACACTCTGGTGCAGCTCCGCAGCACGCTCTACACACACACACACAATTAAAGCTATTCTTCACAACAAGCACATCTCCCTCCATCCTCCTCTCCCTCCATCCTCCTCTCCCCCCTCCTCACCCTGCAGCAGCTGCTTCTGGGTGGTGAGGGAGGTGAGGTTGGAGGTGAGGGTGGAGGTGTGGTGGTGTGAGGATGCAGCTTCTCTCCTGGTGAGGGCCAGCTGGTACTGCAGCTCCTGCAGGTGCTCCTCCCCTCGCTCCAGCTTCGCCCGCAGCCTGGCCTGCCCCGCCTGCTGCCCCGACACCTGCCACCACAGGACAGGATGGTACAGGACAGGATGGTACGGGACAGGATGGTACGGGACAGGATGGTACGGGACAGGATGGTACGGGACAGGATGGTACGGGACAGGATGGTACGGGACAGGATGGTACGGGACAGGATGGCACGGGACAGGATGGCACGGGACAGGATGGTACAGGACAGGATGGTACAGGACAGGATGGCACAGGACAGGATGGTACGGGACAGGATGGCACAGGACAGGATGGCACGGGACAGGATGGTACGGGACAGGATGGTACGGGACAGGATGGTACGGGACAGGATGGTACGGGACAGGATGGTACGGGACAGGATGGTACGGGACAGGATGGCACGGGACAGGATGGCACGGGACAGGATGGTACGGGACAGGATGGTACAGGACAGGATGGCACAGGACAGGATCGCACAGGACAGGATGGTACAGGACAGGATGGTACAGGACAGGATGGTACAGGACAGGATCGCACAGGACAGGATGGCACAGGACAGGATGGCACAGGACAGGATGGCACAGGACAGGATGGCACAGGACAGGATGGCACAGGACAGGATGGTACAGGACAGGATGGTACAGGACAGGATGGTACAGGACAGGATGGCACAGGACAGGATGGCACAGGACAGGATGGTACAGGACAGGATGGTACAGGACAGGATGGTACAGGACAGGATGGTACAGGACAGGATGGCACAGGACAGGATGGCACAGGACAGGATGGTACAGGACAGGATGGTACAGGACAGGATCGCACAGGACAGGATGGTACAGGACAGGATGGTACAGGACAGGATGGCACAGGACAGGATCGCACAGGACAGGATGGTACAGGACAGGATGGTACAGGACAGGATGGCACAGGACAGGATGGTACAGGACAGGATGGTACAGGACAGGATGGCACAGGACAGGATGGCACAGGACAGGAGGGTACAGGACAGGAGGGTACAGGACAGGATGGTACAGGACAGGATGGTACAGGACAGGATGGCACAGGACAGGAGGGTACAGGACAGGAGGGTACAGGACAGGAGGGTACAGGACAGGATGGCACAGGACAGGAGGGTACAGGACAGGAGGGTACAGGACGGTACAGGACAGGATGGTACAGGACAGGATGGCACAGGACAGGAGGGTACAGGACAGGAGGGTACAGGACAGGAGGGTACAGGACAGGAGGGTACAGGACAGGATGGCACAGGACAGGATGGCACAGGACAGGATGGCACAGGACAGGATGGTACAGGACAGGATGGCACAGGACAGGATGGTACAGGACAGGATGGTACAGGACAGGATGGTACAGGACAGGATGGTACAGGACAGGATGGCACAGGACACACTTCACTACAGTAGAGTTCAAAAGAATTAACTAGAGTTCAAAAGAATTAACTAGAGTTCAGTATAGTTCAGAAGATTTAACTAGTTCAGTATACTTGAGAAGAATTAACTATAGTTTAGTAGAATTAAATGGTTTGGTAGAGTTCAGTAGACTCCAGTTCGGTCAAACTACAGTACAGTGTAGTAGAATAAAACTAGTTAAGTCCAGTTCAGTAGAAGAAGCCCAGACAGCAGGGTCCAGTAGAGCAGTGAGGGTACCTCCTGGTTGTGTGTGGAGACCATGTCCAGCTTCTCCTGCTCCAGCTTCGCCACCCGCCACCTCAGCGCCTCCGTCCCCGCCTCGCATGCCTCGCACGGAGGCACCACCTCCTTCACCCTGGGAATTACATCGCGTGCCCACGCATCAAACATCGGTCTTCACGGTAGCGGGTATCTACGGTGGTTGATATGACCGTTAGCTATGATGGTGACGTTAAACGCCGGTGTCTCTCGCTGCTAACTCTTCGTACCTGTTGATCTCGTCATCCGCGGTCGTGGCGGAGCTCACAGCGGCTCGCGGATGTGTCGCCCGTAGCGACGGAGACTTGGGCCGTCCGCTGTGCTTGCGCCTCGGCTGGTCCCGGTTGTGTGTTCGGCGACGATCAGAACTGACGGGTTCCTCGGTCGGCATTGTTGATATTTAACTGTGTCTGGCTGTCTGGTTCTGCCCCTGCAAGCAGCAAACTGAATTAGGGTTATACCCCAGGTTACCTTGGAAACCAAGCCGCTTGGTGATCCTGACTAACTTTAGACGTTAAATGTGTATCTCGGTCTGTGTGTTGATGTCGCCCGTAATTTACCGAATGTATTCTATTTTCCTCGTATCAACTCCTCTGGGATTAAATTATCCCGTTTTCACAAACGAGAGAGAAAGACGCCTTGGGAATCTGAGGTTGCTTGGCTGCTACGTTGCTTTGCCAGCCAACTCTCAACAGTACAGTACAGTACGGTCCGTGGAGCTAGTCTGGCTAAAACCGGGCAAATGTCAACAACGGTTTTCTAAACAATAAAAACGGAGTTAAAATGAACAAGCAGTCCATTTTGTGTTAAATGTCTAAAACCCGAAAGCGATCAAGTATTCAAATACCAATAACTTCAATTTATAAACATAGAAAGTTAACTTATATGCTAAATACTTCTTGAACCGTTTAAATCTGACGCCATGTTAAGCGTCCTGGTGACTGTTTGTCTACGTATTTCCTCTTTCCTAGCGGAGGCTTGGGATTGGTCGAACATCTAGTCAGTTTGGTTAACTGACAAACACCAGCTCGTATATTTATTAATGTTTTCCTTTTTATCATTTGTCTCATTTGCCAAAAATAATGTTTTAGTTGGAAAATGACATTAGGGTTCAGTGGATTTAGCCCAGCTAATGTTTGTGTTTTATCTGACCGGTTGATGCATCCTGGGTTGCCAGGATTATCTCATTAGGGGGATAAAATTTGAGAAACTGGCAACCCTATGTGCGCGAATTGGAGTCAGGCAAAAAGAAACAAGCTTTTTAGTAAAAACAGCCCGTACTTAGATTCCTCGCAACGTCTGTCTCGTTATTTACTAACTCTCTTTCAGGTAAGCGACTCATATACAGCCTAGCGTACTAGCTTTACGATATAAAAAACATGCAACATGAATAGTTTTGTTTCTGTGCGGTCTTGCTTTAAATGTCAGCGCGCTAACGTTAGCCAAGTTAACGTTGCCTGGCCACTGTGCACCGTGGTCGTATCAGTGGTGCACGGCCAGCTATAAACCTCAAGTCTTTTGTATGCTAGTACGATATGCCATGAAGCTTTGTCGTGAATATTTGCATTACAGTTATATTGCAAAATGCAAGCTGCAATCCTTCAATCTGCAATCCTTCAATCTGCAATCCTTCAATCTGCTTGATGCCTCCGTTCACTCTACACCCACGCCCCTCCTCTCCTCCCCCCTCCCCTCTCCACCCCCCATCTCTCCTCTCTCCCCCTCATCTCCACCCCCTCCTCTCCTCTCCCCTCCTCATCTCCACCCCCTCCTCCCCTCTCCCCTCCTCATCTCCACCCCCTCCTCTCCTCTCCCCTCCTCATCTCCACCCCCTCCTCTCCTCTCCCCTCCTCATCTCCACCCCCCCCTCTCCCCTCCCCATCTCCACCCCCTCCTCTCCTCTCCCCTCCTCATCTCCACCCCCTCCTCTCCTCTCCCCTCCTCATCTCCACCCCCTCCTCTCCCCTCCCCATCTCCACCCCCTGCTCTCCTCTCCCCTCCTCATCTCCACCCCCTCCTCTCCTCTCCCCTCCTCATCTCCACCCCCTCCTCTCCTCTCCCCTCCTCATCTCCACCCCCTCCTCTCCCCTCCTCATCTCCACCCCCTCCTCTCCCCTCCCCATCTCCACCCCCTCCTCTCCCCTCCCCATCTCCACCCCCTCCTCTCCCCTCCCCATCTCCACCCCCTCCTCTCCTCTCCCCTCCTCATCTCCACCCCCTCCTCTCCCCTCCCCATCTCCACCCCCCACCACCAGTCTGAGCAGGGCAGGATGCCTGCTAAAGCTGCTGACCCGTTCAAGCCTGGAGATCTTGTCTTTGCCAAGATGAGAGGCTTCCCTTACTGGCCAGCCAGGGTGAGTCCACACACTCACACGCTCACACACACACACTCACACAGAACAGAACGGTTTGCGAACTATAATGTGTTCATGTGTGTGCCTCAGATATGCAAGGCTCAAGAAGGGCCCAAAAAGAAGATTCCTGTGTTTTTCTTTGGAACCCACCAGACGTGAGCACCCTGACCCCTGACCCTATACACCAAACACCAATGCAAAACATGACCCATGTAGTTTGATCTGCTGTGGTTTTATCTGGTTTGTGTGTGTGTGTCCCAGTGCCGCCCTGCCCCTGGTCAACATCGTGCCCTACCAGGGCAACAAGACCAGGCTGGGCCAGGGCGGGAGGATCCGAGGGTTCACTGAGGGCATGTGGGAGATCGAGCACAAGCCTGGAGTGGGCAGCAAGACCAAGGTAGGACACACACACACGCTCGCACATACACACTCTCGCAAACACACACACACAATATGTAACTGTAAGATGTTCCTTTAGGGTCCAGCAGCTGGAGGGGTGAAGAGGAAGAGAGAGGAGGAGGAGGAGAAGGACAAGAAGAAGAAGAAGGAGGAGGAGCAGCGTGACCCGGAGGAGGGGAGGACAGGAGACAAACAGGCCTGCTCAGTGGAGGAGGGGAGGACAGGAGACAAACAGGCCTGCTCAGTGGAGGAGGGGAGGACAGGAGACAAACAGGCCTGCTCAGTGGAGAAGGGAGGAGGTGAGGAAGAGAAGAGGAGGAGCAGCCTGGTGGATGAGGAGGTTAGGACACATCATCTCTCCTTCCCTCTTCCTCTCTCCTTCCTTTCTACAGCATTAACGATGCGTGTGGTGTGTGTGTGGTGTGTGTGTGTGTGGTGTGTGTGTGTGTGTGTGTGTGTGTGTGTGTGTGTGTAGAGAAAGCAGCGTCTAGCAGAGAGGAGGAAAAGTGTGTTGAGATCTCTTCAGGGTCTCCTGACTGCTGGCAAGACCTCCAGGAGGGACTCTAGAACACACACAGTCCAGACCAGCTCTCAGTGAGTACACACACACACTCTCTCACACGCACACACACAGCCCTCAAGACCAGCTCTCAGTGAGTACACACACACACTCTCTCACACGCACACACACAGCCCTCAAGACAAGCTCTCAGTCTGTGTGTGTGTGTGTGTGTGTGTGTACTCACTGTGTATTCAAAATACAGCTGAAATGTGTTTGTCTTCCAGGAGGAACAGCCCAGCTGGGAGGAACGCAACAGTCAACAAACCAGGCAGAAAGAAGCTTGCTGTTCAGGAACCAGACAGCAAGAAAACAGACAGCAAGAAGCTGAATGTTAAGAAACCAGTAGACAAAAAATCGATTTGAAGAAAGCAGTCAGTAAGAAAACAAATGCTAAGACTGAAACAGTCAGCAAGAAAACAGAAATGGACAGTAAAAAAACTATTTTAAAAGCAGGCAGAAAGGAGGTGAAAGGCAAGGAGACTGCAGCAGCCAGTAAGAAAACAGATAGCAAGGAGACTGCAGCAGCCAGTAAGAAAACGGATAGCAAGGAGACTGCAGCAGCCAGTAAGAAAACGGATAGCAAGGAGACTTCAGCAGCCAGTAAGAAAACAGATAACAAGGAGACTGCAGCAGCCAGTAAGAAAACGGATAGCAAGGATACTGCAGCAGCCAGTAAGAAAACAGATAACAAGGAAACTGCAGCAGCCAGTAAGAAAACGGATAGCAAGGATACTGCAGCAGCCAGTAAGAAAACAGATAATAAGGAGACTGCAGCAGCCAGTAAGAAAACGGATAACAAGGAGACTGCAGCAGCCAGTAAGAACACAGATAGCAAGGAGACTTCAGCAGCCAGTAAGAAAAAACAGATAACAAGGAGACTGCAGCAGCCAGTAAGAAAACAGATAGCAAGGAGACTGCAGCAGCCAGTAAGAAAACAGATAACAAGGAGACTTCAGCAGCCAGTAAGAAAACAGATAACAAGGAGACTGCAGCAGCCAGTAAGAAAACGGATAGCAAGGAGACTGCAGTAGCCAGTAAGAAAACGGATAACAAGGAGACTGCAGCAGCCAGTAAGAAAACGGATAGCAAGGAGACTGCAGCAGCCAGTAAGAAAATGGATAATAAGGAGACTGCAGCAGCCAGTAAGGAAACGGATAGCAAGGAGACTTCAGCAGCCAGTAAGGAAACGGATAGCAAGGAGACTTCAGTAGCCAGTAAGAAAACGGATAATGAGACTGCAGCAGCCAGTAAGAAAACGGATAGCAAGGAGACTTCAGCAGCCAGTAAGAAAACAGCCGGTAAACCCGTAGAGGAGGAGAGGTTGGAGGATCGGAGAGCAGACAACACTGAAGAGAGAGAACCCAACCAGGCAGAGGAGGGCAGGAGTGAGGAGGAAAGGTTGTCCGAGAAGAGGGCAATCAAGGGCTCACAGTCACCTCGGTGAGTGTGTGTGTGCACGTGTGTGTGTGGGGGTGCGCATGTCCATACTGACCCTACCCATGATGTGTTTTAACGTGTGTGTGTGTGTGTGTGTCAGGCCCAGTGTGTGTGTGCAGGCTCCACCCAGACTGACAGCTGTAGACTCCACTCTGCACCGACTGCATGGAGACATCAGGATCTCTCTGAAGACAGACAACCCTGTAGGTCTCACACACACACTTACACACACACTTACACACACGTTTGTAAAGGCCTGATGTCTCCTCCCCCAGGACATCAGGAGGTGCGTTCTGGCTCTGAACCAGCTCAGCATGCTGTACGTCACCTCCCAGCACGTCCAGAGACACAGCGAACTCATCTCCACGCTACGCAAGGTAGCACCCACACGCTCAATCACCAAACACACCTTTTAGCACCCACAATTAACTATCCCACTCGCAGTCAGGTGCTCACACTGGTCATCTAACACTCACTTTGTGTGTGTGTGTGTGTGTCAGATGCGTCGTTTCCGTGGCAGCCAGGCCGTGATGGACAAGTCGTCGATGCTCTACATCGCTTCAAGAACGCCTTCCTGCTGGGGGAGAAACATGAGCCTCTGCCGGCAGCTCTTCTGTCCTCCTGCGGCTGGAGAGGGAGAGGGAGAGAGAGAGAGGGGGGGAGGAGAGGGAGGAGAGGGAGAGGGAGGAGGGAAAAGAGAGAGGGGAGGAGGGAAAGGAGAAAGGGGAGGAGAGGGAGAGGAGGAGAGGGGAGCTGTTGCAGGAGGTTCGAAGGAGGATGAGTCAGGTGGAGGAAAGGAAGAGAGGAGAGGGGGAGAACAGAGGAGAGGGGGAGAAGGCAGGGGGAGGAGAGGAGCAGTGAGGGGGAGGAGGGTGAGGGACAGCAGGAGGAGGGGGAGGAGAGGAGCAGTGAAGGGGAGGAGGGGGAGGAGGGGGAGGAGAGGAGCAGTGAGGGACAGAATGGGGGAGGGGGAGGGGGGGGGGGGGGGGGGTAACCCAGACAGGTGCTTCTGCTGTGTGCTGCAGCCTGGGAGACATAGCTAGCTCCCTAGTGGAAACCTTTCTGTTATTGTTTTAACCCGTGTGGTTTCTGGCGTGCTCAGTGTTACTGCTGCTGTGGAAGGCCTGGGGCCTTTTCCATGATTCAGGATTTGGTCAACTCTCTTTATGAAACAGGCCTCAGGTCTGGCTCTACTGTTAACATTAATGTTGCTATTGTTACAGCTAGCTAAACTACAGTTAGCGTTAATGTTGCTATAGGTACAGCAAGTTAAAAGCTACAGTTGGCATTAATGTTACGCTAATTACTGTTAGCTTAAGGTTACAGTTAACATTAATGTTGCTATAGTTACTATCTAAGCTACAGTTAGCATTAATGTTGATGTCTCAGATAGCTAAATGCTACGGTTAGCATTCATGTTGCCATAATTACTTTTAGCTGTTGTCTAGACTGGAGAGTTATGTCTCTGTTACACACACACACACAGAGTTACTGTGATATACTTTGGTTTTACGCAGTGTATCTTCTATGGACAAGCAAGCAGATATCAATTATCATTTAAATATTTTTATACTTGTGGTGTTTTTATATTCAGTGTAGTGTGTTAGTGTAAACCATGTACTGATGCAGCTGCTGTGGAATAAACAAGAGCCTGGTGCCTCACGTGTGTGTGTGTGGTATGTTGTGTGTTTGGTATGATGTGTGTGTTTGGTATGATGTGTGTGGTGTGATGTGTGTGTGTGTGTGGTATGTTGTATGTGTTTGGTATGTTGTGTGTGTGGGTATGTTGTGTGTTTGGTAGGATGTGTATGATGTGTGTGTGTGTGGTATGATGTGATGTGTGTGTGTGTGGTCTGATGACCTCTGTCAAAGATACTCTTTGCCTCTCTCGCCCCCTACAGGGCTTTTTCAGAGGTGCAGGGTAGGAGAGAGGACACGGTCCATACTGTGACAGGATGGACAGAGATGTGATGAGAGCCAACACCAGAACCTTTTCGTCCTGCAAAGGCCACCGTCACAATTAATATCCAGATCATTCTCTAACGCAGGGACACGTCACAGTAAACACGTTCCGCAAACACTCATAGCCTATCATATTTGGAGAAGTATAATGCAGTTTCTATGACGAACTCGTAAAACCCGCCTCTCGTTCGCGGTTTACACCGGCCTGGGGCCAGGATCGTTCCAGTGGGTTTGTTGCTCTTGCTCGCGCTATAAATAACCAGGTAGCCACATGCGCTTGGTCTGTAACCTACAACTGTAAACACTCCCTCTGCTACTGATCGATAAACCTACACATCTGTGTCACAGACGGGGGTGGGGGAACGTGGAGGGCACGCACAGAGCCGTGAATGAAAACAATGATCTGCATTACAAATCTGGAATACGAGCAGATGGAAAGCTGAAAGCGCACGAGATCATAAAGCGATTATTAAGACTCCGTGTCCCGCTCGGTTATGCGACAGTGACGTGTCACCAACCTACACCGCCCCGCCCGCCTCCTCTCTCTTTCTCTCTCTCTTTTTCTCTATGTCTCTCTCTGTCAACTTCCGTGAGCAGGAGTGGAAATGTGGGTGTGGCGTCGTTACCGGGGGTGGCCCTGCCCCTGCTCCGCGGTTTGTGCTTTCTGGAGGTGCGTTCATCGACCAGGGAAAGTCACCGAATTCACAGTCGCAGCTCGCAACACCCGTCTGAGAAACAACTGAGAAGAATTAAGGGCTCTACGTGACCGGGACTATACAGTTTAGTACGCACGCACAAGCGCGCTACCTGGCCACAGCATTTCGGACGCTCGCGACATGGAGTAGCTGTCTCTTCTTACCGTAAAAAAAAACGTTTGTATTTTTATCTCGATTGTCCGAGTGTCCACTCTGCTGAGGAGACAGACATGGCACACGTTGGTAACGGAGCCGGTAACGAGGATGAGGTGAGTCGTCGGTACCGGGGAAGGGCATGGGGACGATGAATGTAGGTTCTATGATGAAGGTAGACGATAATGGGGATCGTTATTACAGACCGGGGGCAGACCGGGTGAGCGTGAAATGAGACCGTGTGAACCGAGGTGTGAACCCGAGATTGTGGTGTCTTATGACGGACATTGTACTCCCGGGAGTAGCCTTCTGTACGGTCACGTGGACAAAATATGTGGGGTAAATATCAGCGTATCAAGGGAAATAAAACCCATCGTTCCGTTTCTACCTTACCCGCGTCTGTTTCAGGGTGTGTCAGACAGACAGTCACGGTGTGAACGCGCTCAGCCGGTGGTGTTAATAGGTCACGACTTCCGAGAGAGTCAGAGGAAGAAGGTCTAGCAGCTCGAGCCTCCTGGATCTCCAGACCCTCTGTGACGTGGCGCTGGGCTGACAGAGTTTCAGCTGTAGGCAGACAGGCAGACAGGCAGGCAGGCAGGCAGACAGGCAGACAGGCAGACAAGCAGGCAGACAAGCAGGCAGACAGGCAGACACGGAGACAGGCAGGCAGACACGGAGACAGGCAGCACTATGTAGCTCTGTCTCCATGCAGCCACAAGTTGTGTAACAGCTGGATGTCTGATTTCCCTATTTGCTGGCTGGAAGGGAAGGCTGGTGAACTGACAGAAACATCATCATTACCTCAGATTGGAATGTGTTGAGTGTGAGGGATGAGCTAGACATGGTCAACCGTACATGTGGGTGATGTGCATTTGTTTTGTGTATTTTTGGTATATGTGTGTGTGTGTGGAGAAGGGAGAGGCCTGCATGTAGACGTGATGGTAACATACCCTAACCACCCCAGTATGATTAATTAATGACAGCAGCTGAGACACAGGAGAGCCTCTCTTCAACAGGGAGGTTAGAGGATGTGTGTGCGCGTGCGTGCATGTGTGTGTGCGTGTAGAATGACCTTGTGACTCATTATCAGCTGAATGATGGAGAAACAGTGAGGAGAGGAACAGTGTTTCTCTCTCCCATCCCCTCTCCTCTCCTCTCCTCTCCTCTCCTCTCCTCTCCTCTCCTCTCCTCTCCTCTCCTCTCCTCTCCTCTCCTCTCCTCTCCCCTCCCCTCCCCTCCCCTCCCCTCCTCTCCTCTCCTCTCCTCTCCTCTCCTCTCGCCTCCTGTCCTCCCCTCCCCTCTCGCCTCCTGTCCCTCCCCCCCCTCCCCTCTCCTCCCCTCCTTAAGGCTACCTGTGTGTGTGTGTGTGTGTGTGGGTACGAGGGAGTGGCTGGCCACCTGTACCTCACAGGTTGATCATTCTTTCTTCCAACACACACACACACACACACACACATATACACACACACACATATACACATATAAACAGACTAATAGCAGACCTCGGGACACATTGTTTTCTGGAGACCTATTCCTGTGTGTGTGTGTGTGTGTGTGTGTGTGTGTGTGTGTGTGTGTGTGTGTGTGTGTGTGTGTGTGTGTGTGTGTGTGTGTGTGTGTGTGTGTGTGTGTGTGTGTGTGTGTGTGTGTGTGTGTGTGTGTGTGTGTGTGTGTGTGTGTGTGTGATCGAAAGAGAAAAGGGATGTGTTTGAGTTAAGCTGTCTTAGTAGCAGTTACTATGGAAACATAGGAACTGAATACACATGCATCATGTGAAGTCAATCTCACACTCACACATGCAAACCCACACACTCACGCTCACAGAGTAATCTGTGTTTATTTCTTTGTCTGGCAGTTGACCAGCTCAACCACCCAACCCATAATGCTCAAATTGTACACACACACTTGCTAAGCTGTTACATAACACACACACACACACTCACTCACGCACCTTGCAGTGG
>NC_090072.1:531584-556909 GCF_038355195.1 Osmerus mordax | reverse complement strand
CGGCCAGTCAGGAGCTGGGAGCCAACACTGATTCGTTCACACAGTTTGAGGGTGGAGTCAAACTGGGCATCGGATCTTTCAATCTCGTGAGTGTGTATGTGTGTTTTGGTAAGCGTGTGTTTGAGACAAAGATACTTGTGCATGATATCGATTGATAAAATGTTTGTAAAAAATGTTATGCCCTGCTTTCCTCTCCTCCACCTTCTTTCCCCTCTCCTCCCCCCTCTCCTCCCCCCTCTCTTCCCCCTCTCCTCCCCCTCTCCTCCCCCTCTCTCCTCTCTCAGATGTTGTCTCTTCTTCCTCAGAGGATTCTCCGGTTGCTGGAGTTCATCGGCTTCTCTGGAAACAGAGTCAGTCCCTACTCTCTGTCTATGTCTCTCTCCCCTCTCTCTGTCTCTCTCTCTCTCTCTCTCTCCCCCCCCCCCCCTCTCTCTCTCTCTCTCTCTCTCTCTCGCTCTCCCCCCCCCTCTCTCTCTCTCCCCCCCTCTCTCTCTCTCTCTCTCTCTCTCTCTCTTCCCCCCCCTCTCTCTCTCTCCCCCCTCTCTCTCTCTCTCTCTCTCTCTCTCTCTCTCTCCCCCCCCCCCTCTCTCTCCTCTACTAACAGTACATGTAGAAAGCACTGCAGCAGTTCTAACAGTATTACTGGTCAGAGTCAAGGAACGCTCTCTATTTACCAGCCAGCAGGCAGGGTGCAACATTACCACCTTGACAGTGTGTGTGTGTGTGTGTGTTGTAGAGCTTCGGCCTGGCCCAGCTGTCTGAAGGAGCGAACAGCCACAGTCTAAGAGCCATCCTCTGTGTTCTGACCCTGCTGTTCTACCACACCTATGTCACCCTCATACTGGGTACACACCTAACCCTACGCACACACACACACGCCTAACCCTACACACACACACACACACACGCCTAACCCTACACACACACACACACGCCTAACCCTACACACACACACCTACACCAGCCTCATACTGGGTACAACACACATACACACCTAACCCTACACACACACACGCCTAGCCCTACACACACACATACACACCTAACCCTACACACACACACACACACACACCTAACCCTGTGTGATGGTGTGTTTCAGGGACAGGAGAAGGGAACTTAGTGGAGGCTGAGGCTCTGCTGGAGCCGTACCTGGACAGGTATCCTAACGTGAGTCCGCACACACACACACCCCACACACACACACACCCTACACACACACCCCACACACACACCCCACACACACACACCCCACACACACACACCATGTGTTGTGTTGTGACGTGTGTGTCTCCTCCAGGGTTCGATCATCCTGTTCTACTCTGCTCGCATCGCTGTGCTCAGGGGGAACTTTGAAAAGGTGGGTCTCCCTCTTCCCCTACCCCTACCTCACTTTCTAGAACCCCTCTTCCCCCTCTATAACCCTCTCTAACCCTCCATAACCCCTCTCTAACCCTCCATAACCCCTCTCTAACCCTTGTAACCCTGTGCCCCAGTGTAACGCAGTGTGCCCCAGTGTAACCCTGTGCCCCAGTGTAACGCAGTGTGCCCCAGTGTGCCCCAGTGTAACCCTGTGCCCCAGTGTAACCCTGTGTGCCCCAGTGTAACCCTGTGTGCCCCAGTGTAACCCAGTGTAACCCTGTGCCCCAGTGTAACCCTGTGCCCCAGTGTAACCCTGTGCCCCAGTGTAACCCAGTGTAACCCTGTGCCCCAGTGTAACCCTGTGTAACCATGTGTGCCCCAGTGTAACCCAGTGTGCCCCAGTGTAACCCAGTGTAACCCTGTGCCCCAGTGTAACCCTGTGTAACCTTGTGCCCCAGTGTAACCCAGTGTGCCCCAGTGTAACCATGTGTAACCCTGTGCCCCAGTGTAACCCTGTGTAACCCTGTGCCCTAGGCACAGGCCAAGCTGCAGGAGTGCATCCAGTCCCAGCAGCAGTGGAGGCAGATCCACCACCTGTGCTACTGGGAGCTGATGTGGGCCTACTCCTACCAGCAGGACTGGCTGGAGGCCTACCGCTACGCCGACCTCCTCTGCAGGGAGAGCCGCTGGTCCAAGGTACACACACACACACACACACACACACAATACACTCACTCTCAAGCATTTATCCACTGTGTGTGTGTGTGTGTGTGCAGGCTATCTACGTGTACCAGAAAGCTGCCATCCTCAGCATGCTTCCTGAAGAGGAGGTACAGAAGACGGGAGAGAACGTTGTGGAACTCTTCAGGTTAGGAAACCCCTTATTACAGCTTATAACACCCTATTACTGCTTATAACACGCTATTACTGCTTATAACACCTTATTACTGCTTATAACACCTTATTACTGCTTATAACAACTTATTACTGCTCATAACGCCTTATAACACAAAATCCTGCATATTACTCTTTATAACCTTGTATTACTACTTATAACTCCTACATTACTGCTTATATTGTCTTATAACACCTTATTACTGATTGCAACGCATGATCACTGTGCCTTATAACACCTTGTAACACCTTATACCGTCTTATAACAGTGTGTGCATATTGTGTGTGCAGACAGGTGGAGGGTCTGAAACAGCGGCTAGCTGGGAAGTCGATCCCCACTGAGAAGTTCGCTATCAGGAAGTCCCGCCGCTACAACTCCTCGAGCCCTGTCAAATTGGTGGTGCCAGCACTGGTGAGACTAACACACACACACTCACACACACACACTACAAACACACTCACTACTAACTGTGTGTGTGTGTGTGCAGGAGATGATGTATGTGTGGAATGGTTTCACCATCGTGGGGAAGAGAGCTGATGCCTCAGAGAGTCTTCTCATCACCATAGAAACGGCCGAGCAGCAACTACAAGATGACCCTAGTATGTACACACACACACACACACAGGACGTCACCACGTACACATCACATACATACACATACCATACTCTCACACACACACACACACACATGCTCCCCTCCCCCAGGTCCTTCAGAGTACCTCCCAGATGACCAGTGTCTGCTGCAGATGCTGAAGGGGCTGTGTCTCAAACACCTGGGCAGACTTCTGCAGGCCGAGCTCTGCTTCACTCAGGTGCTCTCCAGGTAACTCACACACACACACTCACACCAGACACACACTCACACACACACTCACACACACTCACACCAGACCGTCCTCTGTCCTGCAGTGAGCGTCGCATCAGGTATGATCACTACCTGGTGCCCTTCTCCCTGTATGAGCTGGGTCTGCTCTACAAGCTGCAGGGAGACTTCCCCAAGGCCCAGCGCTTCATCGAGAACGCTAAGTACGCCACACAAACACACACACAGAGGACTGGGACACATACCTAGCACCCTGGAAGCTTTTAAGTAATCTAGGTGTGTGTGTGTGTCTGGTGTGTGTGTGTGTCTGGTTTGTGTGTGTATTCCCAGGCTCAACTACAAGGATTACTCCATGGAGTCACGCCTGCACTTCCGGATCCACGCTGCCCTCAACAGCCTCAAAGGATCTCCCATCAGCACCCCCTGAGATCCAGTACCACACCACAGAACAAGACCTGGACACATGCACAACCACTACAGGCTACCACAGAAGAAGACCTCATTCCCATATAAACCATTGAAGGCTACCACAGAAGAAGACCTGTATTCATACAAAACCTGTGAACGTTACCACAGAAGAAGACTTCTATTCATAAACCCATGGGGAGGTTTACCACAGAAGAAGACCTCCACAAACAACATGAAGCCTGTGGTGTATTTTAGATTTTGGTCTCGGAGAACTAAATACTCAGCCTTGTCACCAACAATGGCTTAGACACTTAAACACACACGCACACACACACACACACCCCAGACACTCTCTTGCTACCATATGTGCAGCATCCAATCGTCGTCAGCCTTTACTGAACCACTGATATATAAGCAATACATTCTCCGTAACCAACACCTGTCCTTCACTCTCCCTGCCGTTTGTCTAGGTCACTCTGCCCCTGGGTCTATTGCAGAGGGTTACACACCAAACCTGGCAACCACACTCCTTGGCGTTTGTCTAGGCCCAGAGGAGCAGGTGATGTGTGTTATGAATGAGACCGTTTTTAACGTAATGGCCTGTTCTGTCTGACGGTACTCCATAGCACCACCTGCTGGTGTAGAGGCAGCATGGCAGAGTTGACCCTGGTGGCTGTTCTCACCACAATCCGTCTCCTCAACACTACAGGTCCCAGGTACAGGGTCATACCTTCCAACCTGGCAACCACAGTCTGTCTTCTTTTGGACCAATCATAGGTTACATTTTAATGTACATACATGTCTTTGTAATTTAGACCAAATATTTGACTGTGTGTGTGTCCTGCCTGTGGCCTAGTTAGGCCTTCTTTGCTTCATGGTTAGAGAGCTCAAAATGACAATGCAATAATGTGCGCTTGTGAATGTTTGTACGTGTGCTTGTGTATGTAGCCTATGTATGTGAGTGTGAGTGTAAGTATGTATGAGTGAATGTGTGTGTGTGTGATGGTGAGTGTGTGTGTGAGGGTTAGTGTGTGTGTGTGAGTGTGTGTGTGCATGGTACCTCCAGCCTCCAGGACATGTTAGTAAAGCAGCAAGGTCAGAGTAGATGAACCCAGCTGTATAAAGGGGTAATATACACTCCATGCAGAAACCAACCAGTTGCCTTGCTCTGTGTGTGTATGTGTGTGTGTGTGTGTACATGCGTGGGTGTGTGTATCTTGTCTTAAGCTGAGATGTGGGTTGTGCAATCACCAGGACTAGGGTAACTCCCCCTTGTCCAGAGTCTAAACACACATAGCCTATATTTTTTAGAACACAGCTCTCCTTCCTTCTGTCAGTCACAATACGTTTTAGAACCACTTGTAGAAAAGTCAAGAGTTCTGGAACCAGCTTGTAGAACAGTCAGCTTTAATGAAGGTGTGTACTTGTTAAGGGGTTAAGCCATAGGAAGTCAACTAGGTACCGTCGATAACTAGCTAGCTACTGTCGATACCTAGCTAACTACCGTCGACACCTAACGTTAGCTAGCTACTGTCGACACCTAGCTAGCTACTGTCGATATCTAGCTATACCTAACTACTGTTGACACCTAGCTAGCTGAATGGAGATACATTATTTGCAGGACATTCATTACAGCTAATTATAGTAATAATAAAGGTGTTCTATATCTCCATACAGTTAGAGTTAGATCAAACGCACAAAACCATAAACCAGCAGCGAGGATGGGGAGGCAGGCGTGTACGTCATGGAGGAACAGTGTTTGTGACCGCTCGTTCTGCAGAGGAAGCTGTCATCCATGGACTCTAACTATATATAGTCTGTATAAAGGACTCGATGTGTTCTCTAACTATATATAGTCTGTATACAGGACTCGATGTGTTCTCTCTGTGTGACTGGCGATAGCAATAAACACATGAGATTAATACGTCTGTTTCTTGCTCTGAATACACAAACACATACATACCTGTAGACTGTTCACATACTACTCTGTTTTTCTGAATACATACATTTTCAGAATATATATGCATTCATATGGATATATGAAGGCTATGTATATACATACATATAATACTGCATGATGTATTTTTGCATTAGACTCCTTCAGTCTTCTTTTGTTAAAATCCATTCAGATGTTGCACCATCCTATCACACTAACACACACACACACACACTTTACCATACATAATAACACACACACAGAGATGGTCGGTGTATTTGCTTGTGATGAAAGTCCCCTGCTGACTTACTGGCAGGAGCAGTGATGTCGATAAACTGCAGGTGAGAGGGCAGACACTGTAGACACAAGCAGCTACTGATTAACAAGAGACCTGGTCTGTAGTGGACACAGAGGAGAGGACGACCAGAGAGACCAGAGAGAGTAGAGAGAGCAGTGGGAGAAGAGAGAGAACTAAGAGAAGTAGAGAGAGGTGAGAGAAGAGTGACACAGGAGGAGAAGAGAGAGCAGAGAGAGCAGAGAAAAAGGGGGAGAAAAAATTCAGGAGGAGAAGAGAGAGGTGAGAGCAGAGAGAGCAGCGTGTAACTGGTGGTCCAGCAGAGAGAGAGCAGCGTGTAACTGGTGGTCCAGCAGAGAGAGAGCAGCGTGTAACTGGTGGTCCATCAGAGAGAGCAGCGTGTAACTGGTGGTCCAGCAGAGAGAGCAGCGTGTAACTGGTGGTCCATCAGAGAGAGAGCAGCGTGTAACTGGTGGTCCATCAGAGAGAGAGCAGCGTGTAACTGGTGGTCCAGCAGAGAGAGCAGCGTGTAACTGGTGGTCCATCAGAGAGAGAGCAGCGTGTAACTGGTGGTCCATCAGAGAGGACGTATTGTGAGGAGACATCATGAGGTCGTCACGGATACAGGAGACACTTCTGCTGCTACTGGCTCTCCTCCTCACACACACCACCTCGGTGAGTTGTACCACACACACACACTACTATCAACAAACACATACTATCCACACACACACACGCTCTGCACAAACAGATTCAGTCTATAAAAGTAAAATGTGTGACCTCTGACCCTGCAGCTACCTACCTCCCAGGAGCAGAGCAGGGTCCCGAACCTTCCCCCCAGGAAGGTCCCCACCCAGGCCCCCACCCAGGCCCCCACCCAGGCCCCCCTGCCCCGCCAGGACAGCATGGTGGGCCCCCCCCCTGTGCCTGGGCAGGAACCTGACCCGACACACCTGCAGCCACACCTTCTGCTCACCATGGGAACGCTGCCTGAAGGGCATGTGAGGCGCAGGGCTGAGAGAGAGAGTGTGTGTGTGTGTGTCAGTGAGACAGTGTGTGTGTGTGTGTGTGTGTGTGTGTGTGTGTGTGTGTGTGTGTGTGGAATTGAGAGTGTAAGACTGTGTGTGTGTGTGCATACCGGCTCACCCATGTCCACCCTGCAGGTGTGTGTGTAAGATACCGTACCAGTGTCCGTCGGAGGAGCAGGCGTTTGTGTGTGGTCTGAACGGGAGGCGCTATTCCTCCTACTGCCAGGTGATGGCGGTGTCCTGTGACAGCAAGAAGCCCTTCATGTCCCACTTTGCAAAGAAGTGTACCGGTAAGACCGCCCCCTTATTAATACATCACACTTTTGTTAGACACAATCAATTATGACATCAATTATCCCCCACTGCATACTTCTATTCTATAAAAAAATAAAAATAAAATATTCATAAGTATGCAGTGGCATAACGGCATCTCTGACGTTGATAACAAACCAAACCGTTTAAAAATCGGTTGAAAATTGAGCAAGTTATGGTCATTTAAAAAGTACATGTAGCACCAACACAATGTTATGGGTGAGCGAGTTGACTGTAGCAAGATGGCCGCCATGTGCAGACGTTCGACTCTGTTGTCTGGCAACGCGGACGAGACATCTACCCTTTATATATATCTATGGTTGTAGTACCTGATGACATCACAGCTGTGGTAGTTGTACTACCTGATGACATCACAGGTGTGGTAGTTGTAGTACCTGATGACATCACAGCTGTGGCAGTTGTACTACCTGATGACATCACAGGTGTGGTAGTTGTAGTACCTGATGACATCACAGCTGTGGCAGTTGTAGTACCTGATGACATCACAGGTGTGGTAGTTGTAGTACCTGATGACATCACAGCTGTGGCAGTTGTAGTACCTGATGACATCACAGGTGTGGTAGTTGTAGTACCTGATGACATCACAGGTGTGGTAGTTGTACTACCTGATGACATCACAGGTGTGCTAGTTGTAGTACCTGATGACATCACAGGTGTGCTAGTTGTAGTACCTAATGACATCACAGGTGTGCTAGTTGTAGTACCTGCCTCTCCCCCTCCAGAGAGCCAGGTGTTCAGCTCGTCCCTGGGCCAGCAGGGCCAGGTGGGACTGGACCTGCCTGGATCTGGAGCCCTGCTGGTATGTGAGGAGGGCTGGAACACAGCTGCTGCAAATGTCATCTGTAGAGACCAGAGGGGGGACAAGCTGTAAGTACACACACACAAATACCACACACATACCCAATAGTACAGCGTACCCACTAATGTGTGTGTGGTGTGTGTGTGTGTGTGTGTGTGTGTAGGGGTGCTCGTCTTGCAGGGTCTGAGAGTTATGACTCCATCTCCATGGACGACAAGCCGTACCGCTGCCTCAGTGTGCGTTGTCAGGGTTACGAGAACTCCTTGGCCGAGTGTTCCTTCTCCGGCCTGAGGCCCGTCGCCCACGGCGACAGGGTTGCCACGGCGACCTGCTACAATCAGACAAAAGGTCGCAACCTAGTCTCCTACCGTCTTGCTGGTCCCCAATATGAGCAAATCCTATTGGTTGTTTGTAACTGTTCCCTGTCCCTGATTGGCCCCTGCAGAGGAGGCGTGTGCAGGGTTCCTCTGTGTGAACAGGAAGTGTGTGGAGACGGAGAGGGCGTGTGACGGGGTGGACGACTGTGGAGACCTCAGCGACGAGATGTGCTGCCAACGTAGGTCTTCCTGCCTCCCCTCATCCCCTCATCCCCTCATCCCCTCATATCCTCATCTCCTCATCCCCTCATCCTCTCTCATCTCCTCTCCCCTCATTCCCTCATTCCCTCATCCCCTCATCTCCTCATCCTCATCCTCTCTCATCTCCTCTCCCCTCATCCTCTCTCATCTCCTCATCCTCTCATCTCCTCTGCCCTCATCCCCTCATCTCCTCATCCCCTCTCATCCTCTCTCATCTCCTCATCTCCTCATCCTCTCATCTCCTCTGCCCTCATCCCCTCATCTCCTCATCCCCTCTCATCCTCTCTCATCCCCTCTCCGCTCCTCCTCCCTCCTCCTCTCTCCTGAGCAGAGTGCAGAGGCGATGCGTTCCGCTGCCCGTCAGGTGTTTGTGTGTCCAGGGAGGCGGTGGGAGACGGCGTGCAGGACTGTCTGGACGGAGTGGACGAGTCCCGTCAGGAGACCGGAGGTACCCAACACTGACACACACACACACCATCCAGGTACCCAACACTGACACACACACACACACACCAGGTACCCAACACTGGCACACACACACACCATCCAGGTACCCAACACTGACACACACACACACACACCATCAAGGTACCCAACACTGACACACACACACCATCCAGGTACCCAACACTGGCACACACACACACCATCCAGGTACCCAACACTGACACACACACACACACACCATCCAGGTACCCAACACCAAAGATGAGCAAACACACAAACTAAAACGGATGTTTTCTAACCCTAATCATGATATTTTCTGTCTTTCAGTCATTGAAAAGAATTTCATCTCTCCCAGGAACGGTGAGTATCTGAAAATCTCTGCTTGGAGCTCAATACCTGACACTGATCCTGTGTGTGTGTGTGTGTCCATGTGTGTGTGTGTGTGTGTGTATCAGAGATCCAGATTGCGAAGCAGACCTTGATGACCCTGCAGTGTGGACGACCCAACCTCACCATGGTGACGAAGGAGGAGGACTCCAGGACCAGACGCAAACGGGTCGTGGGAGGAGTCCCAGCCAAGCCAGTAGGACACACACACACACACATACACACACACATACACACACACACACATACTCACACACATTCACACTCACTCCCCTGCTGGGTTGCAGACCCAGATCCAGTGGCAGGTGGCCATTGAGGACAACGGCAAGGTCGACTGTGGAGGAGCATACCTGGGAGGGTGCTGGGTCCTTACTGCTGCTCACTGTGTCAGGTGTGTGTGTACCTGGGAGGGTGCTGGGTCCTTACTGCTGCTCACTGTGTCAGGTGTGTGTGTACCTGGGAGGGTGCTGGGTCCTTACTGCTGCTCACTGTGTCAGGTGTGTGTGTGTGTACCTGGGAGGGTGCTGTGTCCCCACTGTGTCAGGTGTGTGTGTACCTGGGAGGGTGCTGTGTCCTCACTGTGTGTGTGTACTCAGGCCTAGACCCAACAACTTCATGGTGAAGTTCTCTGTGTGGAAGAAGAGATCCCCTCAGGGAACCACAGACATCGTTCCTGTCAAGGAGATCCACATCCACTACAAGTAATGACCCTTAACCCCTGACCCTAACCCTTAACCCTGACCCTAATCCTGTCAAGGAGATCCACATCCACTACAAGTAATGACCCTTAACCCCTGACCCTAACCCTTAACCCTGACCCTAATCCTGTCAAGGAGATCCACATCCACTACAAGTAATGACCCTTAACCCCTGACCCTAACCCTAACCCTTGACCCTCAGACTGTAATCTAACATTATCCCGGACCTGGTACATTTCTATTGTCCTACTGCCTGTGTCTGTATGAACATGTGTGTGTGTGTCTGTATGTACATGTGTGTGTGCGTGTGTGTGTCTGTATGTACATGTGTGTGTGTGTGTCTGTATGTACATGTGTGTGTGTGTGTCTGTATGTACATGTCTGTGTGCGCGTGTGTGTCTGTATGTACATGTGTGTGTCTGTATGTACATGTGTGTGTCTGTATGTACATGTGTGTGTGTGTCTGTATGTACATGTGTGTGTGCGCGTGTGTAGGTTTGACTCTGGGACCTATGAGAACGACATAGCGCTGATCGAGCTGAAGAAGCTTCCATTTGAGGAGAAGTGTCTGGAGCAGAACCCTGCTGTGAGCGCTGTGTGTGTCCCCTGGAGCCAGCAGCTGTTCCAGCCAAACCACACCTGCAGCATCTCTGGCTGGGGCCGCGACAAAGGTGCCTGTCTGTCTGTCTGTCTGTCTGTTTGTCAGTCAGTCAGTCTATGTACCTGTCTGTCTGTCTGTCTGTCTGTCTGTTTGTCAGTCAGTCAGTCAGTCAGTCAGTCAGTCAGTCTATGTACCTGTCTGTCTGTCTGTCTGTCTGTCTGTCAGTCTGTCTGCCTATCTGTCTGTCTGTCTGTCAGTCAGTCAGTCAGTCAGTCAGTCAGTCTATGTACCTGTCTGTCTGTCTGTTTGTCAGTCAGTCAGTCAGTCTATGTACCTGTCTGTCTGTCTGTCTGTCTGTCTGTCTGTCTGTCTGTCAGTCTATGTACCTGTCTGTCTTCCCCAACTGTGTTTATATTTTCTGTTTTGTCTGTGTGTGTGTTTAGAGGGAAAATCAGCTAACGAGCTGCTGTGGGCTAATGTGTCCCTGATTCCTAACTGTGAGAAATACTACAAGGATCGCTTCAAACCTGGGATGATGTGTGCAGGTAGGAGATCTCTACCCCCTCTCTCTTTCCTCTCCCTCCATCTCTCCTCTACCTCTCTCTACCTGCTCTACCTCCCTCTCTCCTCTACCTCCCTCTCTCTCCCTGTCTCCTCCTGAATAACTAAACTGCCCCCCCCAGGGGACCTGGACGGGGACGTGGACTCCTGTCAGGGGGACTCTGGGGGCCCCCTGGTGTGTGAGGACAGTCTGGGAGTGTCCTACCTGTGGGGCATCGTCTCCTGGGGGGAAAAGTGTGGAGCAGTTGGCTTCCCTGGAGTCTACACACAGGTAACACTCTCCCTTCCCTCCCTCTCTCTCTCCTCTCTGGGGTCTACACACAGGCAGAGATGTCAAAAGTACATTTTTTGAAACTTGTTTTGAAACTTGTTTTGAAACTTGTTTTGAACCTTTTTTTGAACCTTTTTTTGAACCTTTTTTTGAACCTTTTTTTTAACCTTTTTTTTAACCTTTTTTTTATATTCTTTTTTTATTTGGAGGATAATTCTTTGAGATGTCAAAAGTACGTTTTTTGAAACTTTTTTTGAAACTTTTTTTTTTAATATATTTTTTTAATATATTTTTTTAATATATTTTTTTAATATATTTTTTTAATATATTTTTTTAATATATTTTTTTAATATATTTTTTTAATATATTTTTTTAATATATTTTTTTAATATATTTTTTTTATTTGGAGGATAATTCTTTGCGAAAACTTTTGTGAAACTTTTTTTCTAACTTTTTGGGGAAACTTTTTTCCACACCGACAAAAAAAGTTTCATATTTTTAAAGGTAAATAGTGAAGTAAAGTACAGTAAGTACTGATACCAGAAAGATCTACTTAAGTACAGTAAGTATTTGTACTTTGTTACTTCCCATCTCTGCACACTCTCTAACACTCACCTCTCTCTCCTCTTTGAAGTCTACACACAGGTACAAAAGTACGCACATCTTTCACTCAGTAGAAGTACAGATACTCATGTTTAAAACGACTGGTGAAAGTTGAAATACCGACTACACTTTTTCACTCAAGTTAAAGGAAATAAGTCAGGAACCTTTTTTTACTAATGTTTTTTCAACCTTTCAAAAAAAAATTCTAAAATATGTTTTCAGCCTTTAAAAAAAAGTCACAAAAAGCTTCACGTTTAAAAAAGAAAAAATCTCAACTTTTTTTCGCAAATGTTTTTTCAACCTTTCAAAACTTTTTTACAAAATATATTTTTTTAACCTTTCGTAAAGTAAAACGTTGTCTGAAAAATAAATAGTGAAGTACAGTATTGATACCAGAAAAATCTACTGAAGTTACCTTGTGTTCATCTCGGCACACAGGTAACAATCTCACCTCCCCTCCTCTCTCTCCTCTAACTCCCTCTCTCTCCCTCCCTCCCCTTCTCACCCCCCTCTCTCACCCCTCTCTCTCCTATAACTCCCTCTCCCTCCCTCCTCTCCTCTAACCCTCTCTCTCACCCCTCTCTCTCCTCTAACTCCCTCCCTCTCTCACCCCCCCTCTCTCTCTCCTCTAACCCTCTCTCTCACCCCTCTCTCTCCTCTAACTCCCTCCCTCTCTCACCCCCCCTCTCTCTCTCTCTCTCTCTCTCACCCCTCTCTCTCCTCTCCTCTCCTCTCAGGTGGCTCATTACTTTGAGTGGATACGAGGAATCACTGGCTGGGATGCCATCACCAGATACCTCTAGAGGAGGGGGGAGGAGCCACGTGGGGGAGGAGCCATGAGGGGGGAGGAGCCATCAGGGAGCCCTCTAGAGGAGGGGGGAGGAGGGGCGAGAGAGAGACAGTGAGGAACTTCTATGGTCCATGTATGTCTGTAAGACAACATTGTACTCAGAATTGGAATTTATAAACAGTTGCCTTAAAGAATGCAATAAAGAGATGGCTTATTTTTTCTCTCTATTTGGTGTGTGTGGTGTTTGTGTGTTTGTGTGTGGTGTGTGTGTGTGTGTCTCTGAATGATGAACAGCTTCTGGCTGATGTATCTGAATAAGGACAGAAGGCAACACAACATCCAGGAAGTAGTTTAGTTTATCTAAACAGACACAGAACAGACCAGATAATGCATGCGCACGTGTGTGTGCTTTTTTGTAAAGCTCTCTCTTGGAAGGTCGCATTGGATAAAAGCGTCTGCTAAATGAA
This sequence comes from Osmerus mordax, assembly GCF_038355195.1. NCBI lineage: Eukaryota > Metazoa > Chordata > Actinopteri > Osmeriformes > Osmeridae > Osmerus > Osmerus mordax. The sequence continues at coordinate 543,630 of NC_090072.1, read as the reverse complement.
TAAATGTGTGTGTGTGCGTGTCTTCAGTTGTGGGCCTGGATCTGGTCCACTGGTATCTTCAGCTCAAGAGGATTTCTTAAACGCTTCAGATCGCTCTCAACCTACACACACACACACACACAGTTAGTGTTAGGAGCGTGTGTGTGTATGTGTGTGTGTGTGTGTGTATATGTGTGTGTGTGTAAGGGTCATACCATAGCCAGCTCCTTCCTCAGCAGGTTGTATTGGTGAACATCGAAGTGCTTTTTTGCTGCCCTCTTGTAGAAAAAGTGTAGAAACTGACGATCTTTAGCGTCAGGATAAACCAGGTCCTGACACACACACACAGACGCACACACAGACAAAAAACATACAAATATAAATATTCTACTCCAAGCATCCACACACACACACCTGCTTGGTGAGTACGTAGTGGACACACACACCTGCTTGGTGAGTACGTAGTGGACACACACACCTGCTTGGTGAGTACGTAGTGGACACACACACCTGCTTGGTGAGTACGTAGTGGACACACACACCTGCTTGGTGAGTACGTAGTACCCCAGGAAGCCCATGCTGGTGGCGTAGGTGAGGAAGTAGGTGACTGGCTCCATCACGTCCCACGCAAACACAAACCTGGGGTTAGGGTTAAACACACATATCAGTGATCAAGAACACTGTGGTGTAGAAGCAGTCTGGTCTGACTGTCCCTCCCTCCCTCCTCCCACCAGGTGAGGTAGGCCAGGAATCCTCCCTGCAGAGAGAGGAACGCAAGCCCCGCCCACGTAACACGCGATGCATGAGACCTCCGCCTCCCTCGCCAACTGGGCCCGCACCTGACACACACACACACACACACCGTTAGTCTCTGAGACGAAATGGTTGTTGTGAAAGTGTGTGTGTGGTGTGTGTGTGTGTATGTGTGTGTGTGTGTGTGTGGTGTGTGTGTGTGTGTGTGTGTGTGTGTGTGTGTGTGGTGTGTGTGTACCTGCTCCAGAGGGGCCAGCTCCTGTGTGAGTGTGTGTCTGCGCTGCTGCAGCTGAGAGTGTGTGTGGAGCTGGTGACCAGGCAGCTGGAGAGCACAGTGCAGCATCAACACCAGCTCCTTCAGGTCTTCTGCATGGTCACATGCTCATGGCAGTCTGGGGGGGAGGGGAGGGGGAGAGGGGAGGGAGGAGGAGAGAGGGAGGAGAGGGGAGGGAGGAGGAGAGGGAGGAGGAGGGGGATGGGAGGGGGAGGGGAGGAGGAGAGGGATGCGAGGGGGAGGAGGAGAGGGGAGGGAGGAGGAGGGGGATGGGAGGGGGAAGGGAGGAGGAGGAGAGGGAGGGGAGGGGAGGAAGGGGTTCAGAGTAACAAAGTCAGACACACTTTTCTCTTACTTTCTTGCTTTCTTCCTCCCATCCATCTCTCCTCTCTTCATCTCTCTCTGTCACTCTCTTTCCCTCCATCACTCACTATATCTCTCCCTCCCCCCCTCCCCCCCCCCCCCCTCCATACCTCCCCCAGCAGAGTGGACGGTGTACACAGTGCTGTTGAGCTGCAGCAGGAAGTTCTGTTTCAGCACCGTGTCCATGGAGGTGCTAGAGGAAACCTTTCCTCCTTCTGGAGAGGGAGGGAGGGAGGGAGGGAGGGAGGGAGGGAGGGAGGGGAGGGGAGGGGAGGGAGGGAGGGAGGGAGGGAGGGAGGGAGGGGAGGGAGGGACGGACGGACGGAGGGAGGGAGGGAGGGAGGGAGGGAGGGAGGGAGGGAGGGGAGGGGAGGGGAGGGGAGGGGAGGGGAGGGGAGGGGAGGGGAGGGGAGGGGAGGGGAGGGGAGGGGAGGGGGAGAGAGACAATTTGACATTGTGTTTGTACCAGTGTATGTGTGTGTGGTGTGTGTGTGTGGTGTGTGTGTGTGTGGTGTGTGTGTGGGGTGTGTGTGTGGTGTGTGTGTGTGTGGTGTGTGTGTGGGGTGTGTGTGTGGTGTGTGTGTGTGTGGTGTGTGTGTGTGTGTGTGGTGTGTGGTGTGTGTGTGGTGTGTGTGTGGTGTGTGTGTGGTGTGTGTGTGTGGTGTGTGTGGTGTGTGTGTGTACCAGAGGTGAGGACAGCAGCAGTCGTCACTCCAGGATCCTCCTTCTGGATGTCAGACAAGAAGTCATCAACGCTCATTAGCAACGGGCGGAGCAGGAAGTGACATCGCTCCTGGCGGGAGGGGAGGGGGAGGGACAGGGTGGGGCGGCCATGTTTGTAGTGCACGCTCAGGTCTGGGGGAGACGGTAAAACATCTTATTTTACACCGTTCCTCAACCGACCACCAAACAGTCAGAAGTCTGAACACTTCTGATCCTTGAACTCCTGCTGTACTTTCACATGCACTGTCTGTACATAACTTTGGATACAAGTGTCTGATGATGGAATAACATGATGTACTGTATGTACATATTGCATATGTGAGGACATGTATATATATACTGTATATATATGAGAAGAGAGGGAGGGTGGACAGAAATGATCTCAGCCATGGTGATGATGCTCTATATGAGGACACAGTGTGTTTTAGTTTGTTTATGCAGTATGTAGTGGTTCATAGTGATGATACACACAGCACCATGTATACGACAGGATCAGGGTTAGTTAGTGGTGTTGTGACGTGGTGTATATGTTTCTGTGTGTGTATAGTGGGTATATGTGTCTGTGTGTATGGTGTGTTGGGTGCAGTACTCTCTCTCACCAGCAGAGGGAGGTAGAGTGCTGTAGTACAGAACGGGAGACGCCTGCAAACACCAAAGTCTGGCCTGGGACACACACACACACACACCATACACACACACACCATACACACACACACACACACCATACACACAGATATGTACACGCATCATACACAAACATATACATACACACACACATGGATAAACAGAGTAGTGTAAAGTACTACAGCCTGTAACTGGGAGGAGGGAAGCCCTCGAGCTCGAACAGGATATTTTCCGTTCCTCGGGACTAATCCTTCTCTTCACATCACCGTTCAAACACACCGGGACACGCGCTTGGAACACATCAATTAATCAGTCAATCAATAACGGCGCCTTGACGCAAGAGAACCTTCCAGAACTTTCAGCCCAGACCTAAGTCCCGCTTTCCCCGGTCTGCCTTCCACCACAGCAACACCGCGACCCTCTCGCGCAAGTCAGGTCTTCTCCACAAAATTGCGGAAATGGAAGTTCGGGGGAAAATGTAATAGTTTGAGGAAGGAATTACCGCGTGCGGTTTGGATTTATGAGGAATGTACTTGATTTAGTTTAACTGCGCGGTGGACAATGAATCAAACCGCGCGACAGGAAATGAAATGAAATTAGGCTACAGAAACAAAGGATAAATCTGAGAAAAAATCTGAATTTACCGTAGAGCGGAGCGGAGACACGGTCTGTAGAGCGGCGGAGAGCAGCGGAGAGCAGCCAAGTGCAGTCGAGCTATCTTCCCAAACCAAACCATGATTAAGCTGCAAAACCCGGTGAACAGAAGACGCGTCTATACATTTAATATGTCTATCGTTGTTACGTAAGGTTTGGGAGAGTTGTCTTGCACGCGATGGCAAAATAACCGCTCCCTTCGCGCTAGCCTCTCATTGGTGGAGGTTTCGCGTTCATGAGCGTGACGGGCAGCGCCGCGGCTGGATGGGAACTTATGACAATTCAGAAACTTTTAGTCAGAATGTGAAGATGAGAGACCAAGTAACATAGAGCACACAGTAACATAGAGCACACAAATAAAAAGCCCTTCTGTTGCTCTCTCTCTCTCTGTTTATCTCTACCCCCCTCCCTCCCCCCCTCTTCTGTGTTATGTTGTCTCCAGTGTCTCCAGGTTGTCATGGAGATGAGTTGTGTTATAGTTAGATAGATACATAGTTACAGAACAGACACCAGAACTGTCAAGACTGGACGCCAACTCACCTCTGTCTCTCTCTGTCTCTGTCACACACACACACACCTCTTCCCTCTGGATGGACAGTGATGAGGACAGAGCCAGTATCTCTCACTCCTTCTCTCTTTTCTTCCTCCTCCCTCCCTCCTCCTCCTCTCCCCCCCCTCCTCCTCCTCCCTCCCCTCCTCTCCTCCTCCCTCCCCTCTCCCCCCTCCTCCCTCCCCTCTCCCCCTCCTCCTCCTCCCTCCCCTCTTGCCCTCCTCCTCCCCCTCTGAGTGCCCCTCCACCAATCACAGGAGTAGAAATAAGGGATTTATTATCAAAACGAAGAACAGTGTTAATACAGTCAACAAGGAATTAAATACTAATAAACAGCTGTAGAGTACGGCTTCAGGAACAGTGTGTGATGTCAACAACAACTACATCCCTTCCCTTCTGCTCAGTCTGGCTCAGTCTCCTATTGGTCCATCAGGGAAGGGGGGATGTAAGACTGTTTCCTATTGGTCCATCAAGGGAAAGGGGGGAAGTAGTAGGGAAGTAGTAACGCAGTTTTCCATTGGTCCGTCAGGGCATGGGGAAAGAGAGGGAGGGAGAAGAGATGATGCAGGCGGTTGAGGAGGGGGAGAGATGGTGGAAGGGATCTCCTCTCCCCTCCTCCTCTCCTCCTCTCCTCCTCCTCCTCTCCCCCTCCTCCTCCTCCTCCTCCCCTCCTCCTCACTCCTCTCCTCTGCTGTGCACCATGGCGTAGTGTCGGCAGGGGGGGTGAGGGCAGAGGGAGCGCAGTGAGATGGGCCAGGAGAACGTGCAGGAACTGCTTCTAGAACATTCTTCTCCAGGAAGTTAAACACAGGATTCCACCAGGTTCTAGAGAGGTAGTTGTTAGGAACACCACGTAGACCCTGGGGAGAGAGAACAGCCAGACATGGGGAGTGTGAGACATGTGTGTGAGGTGTGTGTGTGTGTGAGGTGTGTGTGTGTGAGAGGTGTGTGTGTGTGAGGTGTGTGTGGTGTACCTGTGTGTGCTTGTGAGAGAGGTGTGTGTGTGTGTGTGTCTGGGGTGAGTGTGTGTGTGTGTGTGTGAGGTGTGTGTGTACCTGTGTGTGTGAGGTGTGTACCTGTGTGTGCTTGTGAGAGAGGTGTGTGTGTATACTGTGTGTGGGCCATGTGTGGTACCACCAGAAGAGTCTGGAGGTGATGAAGTAAGCGATGACTACGTCAATGCTGTAGTGCTCGTGACCAATCAGGATACAGACCACGCCCACGGCGCTTAGCAACCAGCAGAGCCACTGGTACCACCACATGGAGGGGGGGGAGTCTAAACACACGTAAACAACCACGATCATGTGACTGTGTGTGAGCGTCTGTCTTGTGTGTGTGTGTGTATCAGTGTGTCTTAGGCCCACATACATGAAAACACAAAACACACGTGAGTTTCTTAAACTCCATGATAAACAGGTAAGCCAGGGTGAGCATGATGGTGTGTGTGTTAGGTGTGTGTGTTAGGTGTGTGTGTGTTAGTTGTGTGTGTTAGGTGTGTGTGTTAGGTGTGTGTGTGTGTTAGGTGTGTGTGTGTTAGGTGTGTGTGTTAGGTGTGTGTGTGTTAGGTGTGTGTGTGTTAGGTGTGTGTGTTAGGTGTGTGTGTTAGGTGTGTGTGTTAGGTGTGTGTGTGTTAGTCATGTGTGTTAGGTGTGTGTGTTAGGTGTGTGTGTGTTAGTTGTGTGTGTTAGGTGTGTGTGTGCTCCTTACACTCCTTGATAAACAGGTAAGCCAGGGTGAGCATGATGGTGTGTCCGCTGTACAGGAAGTCTCCACACATCAGGCGCCCCCCCGTTATGGAGAGCCCGCCCCGGCCACCAGCCCCAGAATCCGCCACACCATGCCCTCTGAGTCCCCGTACAGCTGGGGGGAGAGGGGACTGTCACAACATGGTGTGTGTGTGTAGGGGTGTGTGTGTGCATGTGTCTGTAGGAGTGTGTGTGTGCGTACCTTGGGGGCGCAGGTCATGTGCTTGCCAGGGACAGGCAGGGTGGTGATGTACATGGTGACACAGCGATACAGGTAAAGAGTTCCTATCAGGAAGAAACACCTGCGGCCAATGATGGACCTGGGGGGCGGGGTCAGAGGTCAGCAGGGCCAATCGTCACCTTATTAACCCCTTATTACCCAGTAGAACTCCTTATTACCCAGTAGAACCCCTTATTACCCAGTAGAACTCCTTATTACCCAGTAGAACCCCTTATTACCCAGTAGAACCCCAGTAGCCAGTAGTGCAGGACAAGAGCGTACTTGTGTTTGAGGAACAGCCACTGGATGAACCAGAGGGCCATGAGGATGAGCCCGTTGACCTCGGTGACCGTAAAGGCCCAGGGCACCCGGTCCACGTAGTCAAAAAACTTGTCCGGTAACGGCGGGCTGACGGTCTTGTCTGGAACGCGCTCGTGCACCACGGTGATGACCACAGTGGTCAGGACAAGGTTAAAGGTTGCGTACACAAACGCCACCCCTGTCTTCCACCATTCCCGTGGCAACCGCGGGCCCGCCCCCCCGGCAGGGCGATCTTGACGTAGTCGTGGCGTTTCCTCAGGCAGCGCTGCAGCTGGCCAATCAGACGGCCAGGCAGACGGTCGCCGTGGTTACGCTTCCCGCTGCGCCCGCCGTCGTCGGGGGTGTGGTTGGTCTCCGCTGCCGCCACAGCGGGGCGCTGGGGGTTGCCGTTGGCGACGCATGGCGGGGTGGGAGGGGTTCCATGGTGATGGAGACTTCCAGGTGAGCCCTGTCACTGTCCTGGTCGTCAAGCATCAACTCTGAGGCAGCCATCGCCCCCCGCTCACACCTCACTGGTCAGGAGCCTTAAAATGTGTCTTCTGGCCAATCAGCTGACTGGAATAGCGTCTTTGGCCAATCAGAAGGATCCAGAGGTTTACTGATTCTCTGTTGTGGTCAGGGATCATCTGCTTCACAAACACCTGCAAACACACACACACACACAAACACACAAGGATCAATTAGGACGCTTGGTATGTTAACTACAGGAACCAGTCTTTACAAGCTAGAGAGAGGGGGGGGAGAGGCAGCAGTACTGGTTGAACAGAAAGTCATGAATCTGTGTGTGTGTGTGTGTGCCACCTGTGTTTCCAGATACCTGGAGGGAAGGGGAGAGTCAACACAATCGATAAGACAAACTACTTGTTTTCTTCTCTCTCTCTCAGATAACACAGACTCTCACTCACTCACTCACACACACACACACACACACACACACACACACACACACACACACACACACACACACACACACACACACACACACACACACACACACACACACACACACACACACAGGTAATCCACATCAGGAAGTAGGACCTGACAGTGGGAGATTTCAGTAACCTGAGAGAGAAGCAGACACACCTACACTTACACAGTAGACATTCCTTCTGAGAACACACACACACACCCATTCCTGCACTCCTGAACAACTCACACCTGACAGGTCCCTCTGTGTGTGTGTGTGACAGAGAGATAGACATTTTATAAAAATACATTTGTTTGTTTATATATTTGTTGACCTGACTTCATCATTACAACCAATGAGTACCCAAGAGAAGAGGAGGGGGAGAATACTAGGGGAGGGAGAGGGGGAGGGGGAGAGAAGAGAGAGGGAGAGGGGGAGGAATACAAGGGGAGGGAGGGGGGGGAGGGGGGAGAGAAGAGAGGGGGAGAGGGGGAGGAATACAAGGGGAGGGAGGGGGGGAGGGGGAGAGAAGAGAGAGGGAGAGGAATACAAGGGGAGGGAGGGGGGAGGGGGAGAGAAGAGAGAGGGAGAGGGGGAGGAATACAAGGGGAGGGAGGGGGGAGAGGGAGAGAAGAGAGAAGGAGAGGGTGTAGAGAGAGGACTTTTGTTTAAAGAGATTTATTGAGAAAACCATTTAATTTCAACATGTGACACACACACTCACACACACTCACACACTCAGGCTCACACACAGGCCACACACAGGCAGTCTGTGGTGACTATGGGGCAGACAGACAAGGTGCTCAATTAGTTGATAACTAACAGAATGTGAATAATTAACTTCCTCTCTCTTCCTCTCTCTTCCTCTCTCTCCACACCATAACCTACCCCTGACCCCTGACCCACACTGTGTCTGCTATCTAATGTGTATACTGTATAAATACACAGTGTATCTACGGAGTCTCAGTCTTTGCATGATATATGTATATATATTTACTGTGTATATACTGTCTACACAGTGAGCCATTTCAATCTTCAGTGTGTTTGTGTGTGTGTGTGTGTGTGTGTGTGTGAGTGTGTGTGTGTGTGTGTGTGTGTGTGTGTTTGACCTAACTACATCCGCGTGTTTCCTGTTTGTATTACTCACATGCACTAGACGGGCCCTCTTATTATCATCAGAATTTGTTTTTTAAAGTTTTCACAAACACGAAATTTACTGTGGCAGGAAGGTGCATACAATAAACATATACGGATCATAATTTCTTTTTTTTTAAGTTGAACGTATAAATAAAATAAAAAGTCTAATACTAAGGAGCTAAACAATAACTAAAGAGCTAAACAGTACTGTCAGATATAAAATAGATATAAAAAGTTACAAAATATATAAAATATCTTACACGACCGATCGGGGTGTGTGTGTATAGCCTATTTGTGTGTGTATGTATAAGTGTGTGCGTGTGTGTGTGTGTGTGTGTGGGGGGGGGGGGGGGGTTTAGGGGGGGTCCCGAAACCGGGGAGTTTGTGACGTACGCATCTTTCCCACTACCAGTCAGCACGATATAGGTTTTTAAACAACCCAAGACACAATTATAATGCTACGCTATAACATCACAATTATAACATCACAGCAGAACTCATCCTGAAGGTCTTTCCACACAAGGTCTTGCGTTTGTGTGCCGGGCTTGATCACGACCCCGGACAGCGATTTAGGAAGCTACCATCACCCACCTGTCCAGGTGCAGCACTTAGCACGTAGCTAAGCTAACTCGAACCCAGGTTCAACCAACCATCATTTTCCGTCCGTACGGAATCAGAAGGAGTGTTTCTTACCTGTTGCAGTACAGCGGGAGGGGGGGGAATCCGTTCAGATGAAAGAACAATACTGCGAATTTCTTACTTCCTTCCTTGTCACTTGTTCTTTCCTCACTCCCCGTTTCTGTCTCTCGGTGCGGCGCGAGCTCAGTGCGCTCCTCCAAAAGTCAACAAGTCGCCACCTCTCGCTCTAGCCCCACCCCCGGCACCGGACGCCCGGCCACTCCTTTCAAATAAGTGACTTCTCGCCAAACGTCTCGTTCTAATGAGTCATCGCTCGGATTTAACTTCGGTATTTTCCGGAATAGGAGACTGATTCAGTCCGACTCCAAACTCTCTAACAGCTTAACTCACCTCTCCTATTACCTAAGCCGCGTTTATCCCCGTGACTAACCGGACCCGCGGCCGGTAAACGACACATGACGCGAGGATAGTGGTGATTTACTGTTTTTCTCCATTGCTTTGGCTCAATTCTTGAAACAGAAATGACATTCTCAAAGCTCTAAGTGCATTTGACAAAATAGCCTATATGGTTCAGCACAAATACATAGATCACCTTCAAAAGGTCATATCTCACCCAAAACAGTTAACTCATGCTTCAAAACCAAATCATTTTCTCATATAAATAGTCAGTGCCCCCAAAATGAAAAGTTCCTTCTCGATTGATTTGGCCCATCTCTCGAGAAAAAAGTGGACATTCTCAAAGCTTTAAATACATTTGCCAAAATAACCTAGATGGTTCAGCAAAACACCATGGCACACCCGCAAAGGGTCATCTTTCTCCTAAAACAGACAACTCATCAGTCAAAACTAAATCCTTTTCTCATACAAATAGTCAGTGACCCCAAAATGAAAAGTCCCTTTGGCATTGTGTAAACACTGCAGGTCAAAATGATTAGATGTTTTGTCAGTATGGCAGTGGACCTTAAAAATATCCCTCATGTGCACTGTGCTACAGTTACTGTAGTAGATGTTTTCTTTCCAGAATACTATGTGTCTTCAATCTACCCAGACGCTTCCATGTTACCCCGCTCCTCATCTCCCTCCACTGGCTTCCCATCACGGCCCGTATCAGATTCAAGACCCTGGTACTGACCTTCCGAGCGATGAACGGACTGCACCCGACAACATCAAGTCTCTCCTCCAGCCTTACACCCCCACCCGCCACCTACGGTCTTCTTCTGACAACCGTCTGGTGGTCCCACCTCTCAAGAGTGCCCGCTCCCAACCCAAGCTCTTCTCCTGTCTGGCCGCCCAATGGTGGAATCACCTCTCCACCTCCACCTTCAAGAACTATGTTCTTCCATTGGCACTTATTTGCTTTTCACAATGTATGCTTCATGTTTTGGCTACCCACAATGTTTTTGGGGCTACCTCATTGTTTATGATCATTGACCTTATGCACTTTTGTAAAGTTCTCTCTTGGAAGTCGCTTTGGATAAAAGCGTCTGCTAAATGAATAAATTTAAAATGTAAATGTGTATCTAACAGAAAAAAGATTACAGTAATTCAAAGTAGCCTACAAGGTTTCACATCACATACTGCACTCACACTGCTTTGGAAATTGTTACTGTAATTACCATACATTGTGGTTACTGTAACATGAAATGTGTACAGCACAATATAATGTCATACAATAAGCACATCAAAACATAACATAACATAACATTATGTATAACCTACACTACCAACACATACAGTAAGAAAGTAAAGCAAAGCTGGAGTTTCACTAGTTGTCGTCCTCACTTTCCTGCTCATCCTCACGTCCTTTCTGTCTGGCCACAGATTTCATCGACATCACATCTGATGTTCTCCCTTGCGATGCAACAGGAGAGAATCATTGTGCATGCCGCAACCATCCCCTACACTGATCTGCTGTGACATGATCACAAGCAGCGTCCATTGCCTGGAGCAGGGACCTCTGGTTTTGAGCCCAATGCTCATAGACCCTCCACCTACATGCAGAAAAAAACTCCCTCGATAGGATTGAGGAATGGGGAGTAAGGTGATGAGCACCATAAGCATTCTTGGATGGGCAGTGAACCCTGATGAGTGGGCCACGGTGGAAGCTTACATTGTCCCACACAATGACAAATGTAAGCAAGTGAGGCCCTACCAAACCGCTCTCATGTAGAGGGATAAGATCGGAGTGCAGGTGGTCCAAGAACACCAGGTGCTTCTGGGTATTGTATGGGCCAAGACTGGGAATGTGGGTGACTACACCATTCTCTGAAATGTCAGCACACATGGTGATGTTGCCCCCGAGCTGGCCTGGGACAAGCTCTATATATTTGATGGAAGCATTTATACTCCTGGATAGCTCCTGTCAGCTAACTAAACTTACTGTGTGATTGGTGATCGGATGTGTCCCCTTGTTTAGTAAAGTTCTAGTTGCACCTGACAATGACTGTAACCAGTTGATCCAAGAGATCCATATTACAGTATATACCATGATGTTTTTCATGGTATTATGTGCCTGAAAGATTTTGACAGTGGAGTGAACTATTGTGCAGGTGATGATGTACACATTTGATTAAAGGAATGAAAAATTCCAATCGTTTGTGAACAACTGCCCAGTGGTTTGGAGGTTTGCACGTGTTGTTTTGAGAATGTCATTTCTGTTTCGTGAAATGAGCCAAAGCAATGGGAAAAACTGTAAAGGAGAGCGTGAGAACTAGATGACCAATGTCGTCTCATAGGGCTGGGTTTGAAAGAAGCTGTTTGGGACAGAACCGCGGAGAGAAAAGCCGTGTTCAGCAGAGCACATTGTACACAGATCTGTTGTACATGTTACGCTTTTAGAGAACATCTCCAGACTGAATGTGTTTCCTTTCACATGCGCATCTCCCGTCTTCAGGTTCTGAGCGGGAAACACCTTCGTGTGTGTGTGTCAGTTCAGTTTCGCCCCTGGTGTCAACAGGTAATACTTGAACTCTGACTCGGCTCCGTGGGGAGAGGAGGGTGATGTGCGCTGTGTCTCCACCAGAGGGCGCTGTGAGGCAGGCTGACAGCTGACTGTCTGCAGGTGACGTCAGCTCTGGGTGGTGTTGTAGTAGGAGAAAGACAGGGGAGAGAGAGAGAGACAGAGAGGGGGGGGAGAGAGACAGAGAGAGAGAGA
>NC_090072.1:506332-531384 GCF_038355195.1 Osmerus mordax | reverse complement strand
CACACTACCCAACACACACATACAGTACACACACTAGACAACACACACACACACACACACACAGTACACACTACACAACACACACACAGTACACAGTACACAGTACACACTACACACACAGTACACAACACACAACACACACACAGTACACAACACACACACACTCACAGTGGCCCCAGTTGTCAGGCATTTCGGTCACATCAAAGGTTGCCATAGCAACTGGAACGTCCTTCCACTTCCTGTAGTAATGCTGTTGCCCAGTAACACAGTCCTTCACCACAAAGCTGTCCACCTTGATGACAGGCAGGTTCTGGAACACACACAAACACACACACAAACACACACCAACCATCACTAGTAAACATACATAAACTATAAATACTAGTACAGTACTAGTACATGTATATTGTGTGCATAGTGAGTGTGTGTATATAGTGTGTCTATAGTGAGTGTGTGTGTATAGTGTGTCTATAGTGAGTGTGTGTATATAGTGTGTCTACAGTGAGTGTGTGTATATAGTGTGTCTATAGTGAGTGTGTGTATATAGTGTGTCTATAGTGAGTGTGTGTGTATAGTGTGTCTACAGTGAGTGTGTGTGTATAGTGTGTCTACAGTGAGTGTGTGTGTATAGTGTGTCTACAGTGAGTGTGTGTGTATAGTGTGTCTACAGTGAGTGTGTGTGTATAGTGTGTCTACAGTGAGTGTGTGTGTATAGTGTGTCTATAGTGAGTGTGTGTGTATAGTGTGTCTATAGTGAGTGTGTGTGTATAGTGTGTCTACAGTGAGTGTGTGTATATAGTGTGTCTACAGTGAGTGTGTGTATATAGTGTGTCTACAGTGAGTGTGTGTGTATAGTGTGTCTACAGTGAGTGTGTGTGTATAGTGTGTCTACAGTGAGTGTGTGTGTATAGTGTGTCTACAGTGAGTGTGTGTGTATAGTGTGTCTACAGTGAGTGTGTGTGTATAGTGTGTCTATAGTGAGTTTGTGTGTGTATAGTGTGTCTACAGTGAGTGTGTGTGTGTATAGTGTGTCTACAGTGAGTGTGTGTGTATAGTGTGTCTACAGTGAGTGTGTGTGTATAGTGTGTCTACAGTGAGTGTGTGTGTATAGTGTGTCTACAGTGAGTGTGTGTGTATAGTGTGTCTACAGTGAGTGTGTGTGTATAGTGTGTGTGTATAGTGTGTCTACAGTGAGTGTGTGTGTATAGTGTGTGTGTATAGTGTGTCTACAGTGAGTGTGTGTGTATAGTGTGTGTGTATAGTGTGTCTACAGTGAGTGTGTGTGTATAGTGTGTCTACAGTGAGTGTGTGTGTATAGTGTGTCTACAGTGAGTGTGTGTGTATAGTGTGTCTACAGTGAGTGTGTGTGTATAGTGTGTCTACAGTGAGTGTGTGTGTATAGTGTGTGTGTATAGTGTGTCTACAGTGAGTGTGTGTGTATAGTGTGTGTGTATAGTGTGTCTACAGTGAGTGTGTGTGTACCTGGATGTTGAAGCAGGTTGCTAAGACTCCCCAGTCGTGCCGGCAACCCTGCGCTCCACAGAACAGCTTCTTGTTCATGTTCACGCCGTCGTACGTCTTGGGCTTGGGGTGGGGCTCCACCAGCGCCCGTGAGAACATGGAACGATCCAGAACGATGTGGTGAGCACCCTGGGGGGGAGACAGGGAACACAGACACGGTGTTTAGGTGTGTGTGTGTGTGTGAGAGAGAGAGAGAGAGAGAGAGAGAGAGAGAGAGAGAGAGAGAGAGAGAGAGAGAGAGAGAGAGAGAGAGTGAGTGTGTGTGTGTGAGAGTGAGTGAGTGAGTGTGTGAGAGAAGGAGAGTGAGTGTGTGTGTGTGAGAGTGAGAGTGAGTGAGTGAGTGTGTGTGTGTGAGTGAGTGAGAGTGAGTGTGTGTGACTACCATCAGTATCCTGACGTCCTCTAGGTAGCAGGCAGGTGTTTTACACTTGGAGCAGAGCAGCTGGAAGCTTCCAGATGTCCTCTCTCTCTCTGGTCTCCTCTCCTGCTCTCTCACGGCCCGCGCATGTCTCTGGAAGGCCTCCACCTACACACACACATTACGGCATTGCTGTTTTTGTGTGTGCACCTCAGTGTGTGTGTGTGTGTGTAGCTTGTTCCTCAGTGTGTGTGTGTGTGTGTGTACCTTGTTCCTCAGTGTGTGCGTGTGTGTGTGTGTGTGTGTACCTTGTTCCTTAGTGTGTGTGTGTGTGTGTGTGTACCTTGCTCCTCAGAATGTCAGGGTGTGTGTTCTGCAGGTTCCTCACAGCCTGCTCCACCAGCTTCTCCTTCTGCATGTTGAGCTTCTCCTTCTCTACTCTCTCCTTCTGACTGGTCACCAGGTAACACCTGCTGCCCTGGGCCCTGCCACGGCCTGCACACACACACACACGGTTAGGGTTAGGGACAGAGATGGGGGGGGAAAGAAGAGAGAGGGAAGGAGAGAAGGAGGGAGCGGGAGGGAGAGAGAGAGGAATTGAGGGAGAGGGGAGAGGGAAGGAGAGAGGAATGAAAGGCAAGAGGGATAGAGGGAGAGGAAGAGAAAGAGAAAAAGAGAGGAAGAGAGAGAGGATGAAAGAGGAAGAGAGAGAGGAAGAGAGAGAGGAAGAGGGGGATTGAGGCACCTCTGACTTGGACCATCTTGACCACGTTGCCCACGTACTCGTACATGAGGACCAGGTTGCATTGTGGGATATCCACACCCTCGTCAGCTACAGAGGTGGCAATCAGGAGACGGCTCTGATTGGTTGAACTCTTGAACTTCTCCAGGACACCCTTCATAGAGGTGAGGGTCATGTGAACTGGGAACACACACACACAACAGACAACAAACTTTGACCAAAGTGCTGCAAAGACAAGAAATCACAAATACAACAAACAGCAACACACCGCTTAATTAAGACACTCTCACACACACTACACACACACCCTTTATTAACACACTCTCACACACACTACACACCAACACTCTCACACACCTGAACCCGTTAGCTGATTCTTGCGTCCTCGGCCAATCAGAACCAGCGGCTGCAGGAAGCTGAGATTTTCGGTGTCCTCGATCCACCTCTTCATAGCCTGCACACACACACACAGTACATGCACACACACACGCATACACACACACATGAGTAACACTTCTCGAATCCAAAACGCTCATTCACACAAAAACGTGCAGTACACACACACTCTCTCTCTCACACACACACACACACACACACACACACACACACACACACACACACACACTCTCTCTCTCTACCTCCACACACACTCTCTCTCTCTCCACACACACAATCTCTCTCCACACACACACACTCTCTCTCTCCACACACACACACTCTCTCTCTCCACACACACACACACACACACACACACTGACGTGTGCCAGGGCCCTGGTCTGGACGAACAGCACGGTGCGGGTGTGCTGTTCGTTCCTGTGTGCTTCCAGCAGGATGAACTGCAGCTCCATCAGCTTGGGGTTCTCACTCTGCCCCCCGCTGGCCAGAGCACGCAGGTGCACCAGCTGGCCTGCACACACACACACACAGGATAACACACACATTATACACACATGGAATATAACACACACACGTGTAAACCACACAAACATAATACACCCTCCCTCTCTCTCTCTCTGATTTTCACCATCAAACAAGTTGGTCAGCTCCCTCTCGATTATGTCATTTCCTGCGTTCCTCTTGTCCTCGATGAAGGCTGACAGGAAGTCCAGAGCATCCTGGGTCCGCGCGTCTTCGTTGATGATCAGAGCATCATTATACGTCTGGAGAGAGAGAGACAGAGAGAGACAGAGAGAGAGAGACAGAGAGAGACAGAGAGAGACAGAGAGAGACAGAGAGAGACAGAGAGAGACAGAGAGAGAGAGAGACAGAGACAGAGAGAGACAGAGAGAGAGAGAGAGAGAGACAGAGAGAGAGAGACAGAGAGAGAGAGACAGAGAGAGAGAGAAAGAGAGACAGAGAGAGAGAGAGAGAGAGAGAGAGAGAGAGAGAGAGAGAGAGAGAGAGAGAGAGAGAGAGAGAGAGAGAGAGGGAGGGGTGTACCGTGTAGGCTGGTGGGTGGTAACTGATGTTTCCTGTCAATCAATCCACCAACCAACAAAACGACCAATCAGGCAGTGTTACCCGGAGGTGCTCTGTGTAGTTGTAGAGGGCTCTGCAGATCCTCCTCTCCTCCTCCTCATCCTCCTTCATCCTCAGAACCCTGCACTTGTTCTGCACCTCCACAATCCACTGCTCATACTTCTGACTGCCGTAGTCCCTGTTCACAATGTTCGACAGGGAGTCTGGGGGGAGGGGGGGAGAGAGGTGTCCAGTACCTATATCATACACCGGGAGGGACGTGTGTGTGTGTGTGTCTGTGTGTGTGTGTACCTATGTTGTAGACAGACTTGGCCAGCGTCTCGATCTTCATCATGATGTCATGGATGATCCTGCGGAAGGAGTTACTCTCTCTCTGCTCCACCAGGAAGAAGTCTACACACACACACACACACAGGAGGGAGTGTGTACCTTTCTCAGGCGTCTAGACGTTTGAGCGCAGCTCCTGTGTGTGTGTGTGAGTACAGGTGTGTGTGAGTACAAGTGTGTGTGCATACAGGTGTGTGTGTGTGAGTACAGGTGTGTGTGTGAGTACAGGTGTGTGTGTGTGAGTACAGGTGTGTGTGTGAGTACAAGTGTGTGTGTGTCCAGGCGTGTGTGTATACCTTTCTCAGGCGTGTACACGTGAGAGCGCAGCTCCTCAGTGTGTGTGTGCACGGTGGAGATGTGCCGGACGTCCAGGCTGGAGCACAGCTGCAGGATGTTGCTCTGCGCCCCGTCCAGGTCCCTGAACACCCCCACGCCAAGCGACGCAGTCAGACCCACCACCTGGGGGCACACCTGTTACTCTGTGTGTGTGTGTGTGTGTGTGTGGATGTGGGTGTGTGTGTGTGTGTGGATGTGTGGATGTGGGTGTGTGTGTGGATGTGGGTGTGTGTGTGTGTGTGTGTGTGTGTGTGTGTGTGTGTGTGTGTGTGTGTGTGTGTGTGTGTGAGTACCTGAGGCAGAGTGGGCCCTCCTGAGGACAGCTTGGTGTCCAGGTAGGAGGCCATGAGGACGTTGTAGGGGTGTTTCCCCGTGGTGTTGTGACACTCGTCCAGGATGAGGAGAGAGAGGGAGGCCAGGGAGGGCAGCTCTCTCCGGGCCAGGGCGTTCACCAGGATCTGGGGGGTGAGCACGATCACATCATGGCTGTCCAGCACCAGCTGCATGTTCATGGCGTCCTGGTACCCACACTGACCTGTCACCCTGAGGGCAGGGGAGGGGAGGGCAGGGGAGGGCAGGGGAGGGCAGGGGAGGGCAGGGCAGGGCAGGGCAGGGGAGGGAAGGGGAGGGCAGGGGAGGGGAGGGCAGGGGAGGGCAGGGGAGGAACATTTCAGACATGATTGAAAACAGGAGTCCCCTGGTTATGTTGGCATGTCATGTGTGCTTGTGAATGTGTATATGAAAGGATGAATGTGTTTGTATCTGTGGATATGTGTGTGTATATGTATGTGTGTGTATCAGTGTGTGTGTGTGTGTGTGTGTGTATCTGTGTGTGTGTCTGACCTGATGTCTGGGTTCTTGTGCTGGAAGTGCTGTTGAAACAGTTTGTACTGCTGCTCGTACACATCCACCTTGGTTGCCATGAACACGACCTTCGCCCCCTCACCCTTGACCTTGAGGTGATGCTCACAGATTGCCAAGGCAACCACTGTCTTCCCACAACCTGGGGGGCGGATTCAGAAGATTGGTAGAGTTCTAACCCATGTCTAACCCAGTCTAACCCAGTCTAACCTGGTCTAACCCAGTCTAACTTGGTCTAACCCAGGTCTAACCCAGTCTAACTCACCAGTAGGGGCACAGATGATGGTGTTCTCTCCTCTCATAGCATGTTCAGCCAGCTCTGCCTGGTACATTCTCAGCTTCTTCTCTCCTCCCCCTCCTCCTCCTGCTCCTGCTCCTGCTCCTGCTCCTCCTCCTGCTCCTCCTCCACACTGGCCCTGCCCACTACTGACACCTGCCTCTGTGGAATGCACAGAACACACAAGTTAGAACACGGAACCTACCGAAGAACATTATAATATGTTGAATATTGAATGTATAAGCCACAATCACAGCAGAGAGAACTGCATCTATCCTTCTGTTGATAGAAGTCTTCCTATTGGTCAGGATGAGATCTGAGTGTTCCTATTGGTCAGGATGAGATCTGAATGTGTTCCTATTGGTCAGGACTAGACCTGAGGCGTCTCACCTCCTGCAGAGGGGGGCGGGGCTTCAGGGAGCCGCTCAGGTGGAGCTCCTTCATCCTCCTCATCCTCACTCCCTCCCCGGTACTGAATGGACACCGTCGTCATGGTTTCACCCAGCTTCCCATCCTCGGTCTCCATGGCGTCATCATCGACCTCACCAGCAGACTCTGAGAGACACACAGCAGCCAATCAGATCTACCGTCTGACACCGGCGTGTGTGTGTGTGGTGTGGTGTGTGTGTGTGTACCTGCGTGCCCTGCCAGCTGGTCCAGAGCGAGGGTGAACTCACACTCCTCCAACGCCATCTTCAGCTGCTTGAACCACGTGTCACAATCACTCCTCTTCAGACAGCCAATCAGACAGCGGCCTGCTGCAGTACACCCACGCTGGGCCTCCACCTAAGGGGTAAACACACAAACCACATACACACACACACCACACACACACACACACACACACCACATACACACCACACGCCCCAAAGACACACACACACACATACAAAGTGTCAGGTGGCTGAGCGGTTAGGGAAGCGGGCTAGTAATCTGAAGGTTGCCAGTTCAATTCCTGGCTGTGCCAAATGACGTTGTGTCCTTGGGCAAGGCACTTCACCCTGCTTGCCTCGGGGGAATGTCCCTGTACTTACTGTAAGTCGCTCTGGATAAGAGCGTCTGCTAAATGACTACATGTAAATGTAAGTGTGTGTGTGTGTGGCCCTTACAGCTCCTCCCCCTGGCCCTTACAGCTCCTCCCCCTGGCCCTTATAGCTCCTCCCCCTGGCCCTTACAGCTCCTCCCCCTGGCCCTTACAGCTCCTCCCCCTGGCCCTTATAGCTCCTCCCCCTGGCCCTTACAGCTCCTCCCCCTGGCCCTTATAGCTCCTCCCCCTGGCCCTTACAGCTCCTCCCCCTGGCCCTTACAGCTCCTCCCCCTGGCCCTTACAGCTCCTCCCCCTGGCCCTTACAGCTCCTCCCCCTGGCCCTCCTACCCCCCTGGCCCTTACAGCTCCTCCCCCTGGCCCTTACAGCTCCTCCCCCTGGCCCTTATAGCTCCTCCCCCTGGCCCTTACAGCTCCTCCCCCTGGGCCCTTATAGCTCCTCCCCCTGGCCCTTACAGCTCCTCCCCCTGGCCCGTATAGCTCCTCCCCCTGGCCCTTACAGCTCCTCCCCCTGCCCCTTACAGCACATATCTCCTTCCCCTGGCCCTACAGCACATATCTCCTTCCCCTGGCGCTTACAGCACATATCTCCTCCCCCCTGGCATGGCAGCAGGCAGGGCACCAGGTGAGGCAGCAGCTCGCTGGGTTTGATGTGTGACGTCAGTCCTGGCTCCACCCGGTCCAGCAGGGCCCGAGCCTCAACCAGGCTCTCCAGGGGCCCGAAGTCCCACTCGCTCAGAGCCCTGCTCAGACCATGGTAACCTGGGCAACACCAACATCAACACAAACACTAATGTCAACAACAACATGAAAACCAACGTCTACAACCATAACAAAAACACTAAACACCTACCACGTGCCTGAAACAGCACACACACACACCTATGTGAGGCGTACCTGAGGCAAACAGTGTGTCTTTGAAGCCTTGGAACCATCCCTGGGTCTCCAGCTCACAAACACTCTGCAGAAGACGCTCCGCTGCCGTGGTTACGGAGATGAGCTCCTCCGACAGGATACGCTCCACACAGCCTGGACACACACACATAGTAACAAACACACACACACACGCACACACAGTAAGACACACACACACACATAGTAACACACACACAGTAACATACACACACACATAGTAACACACACACACACAGTAACATACACACACACACAGTAACATACACACACACACACACATAGTAACACACACACACACACAGTAACATACAACAGGGGAGACCCCTCTACAATTTGCTTTGCTGCCATCTAGCGGTAACCAACTGCGGTCATTTCATTTCGGGTTCATATAACATTCTTCAGCCAATTCCTCGCGTTAGCAAGTCGAACACACAAAAATACAAGCATATTTATGTATTTGAGATCCGTCTATTAGCCTACTAATGGTGATAGGCCACTCGTTATTCGTGTTCTCAATGGCCTAACCCTTGAAATAAAGAACGTTTCACGCGAAACATTCGGCAGTCTGGTTCAGTTCACCTACCTGCAGATAGGTACGTGTTCATGAACTCCGTGATGTAAGACGGTCGCAAAATAGCAACGATATGGTTGTTAAAATTCCGCAGGTTGTTTTTCTCCGTCTCATACATCCTGATTTGCAGTAGGCTGATAACCTGCACGTTCGTCTGGTTTTATTATCTGACGGTCTGAACTGGAAAACCCCCTCGAAACCATAACCAGAAACGAAAGTGAAACTACGCAAGCTACGCCATAATCGAAACACCAGTTCTACTCCTCCCCTAGTCAAACATATATTACATCCATACACACATCCACACACAGAAAAAACACATACTGAATATCAACATTGGTATTTATTCCAACGTTTCGCGACACATTATATATTCTAAGAGAGCAATAGTTTATTAACTGCTGATCCCTCAATTCAAGTAGTATCTCAGACACACACATCTGACTGTCAGGTGTGTGTGTCCATCACTGCTGCAGACTGTACTGGTGTGTGTCCATCACTGCTGCAGACTGTACTGGTGTGTGTCCATCACTGCTGCAGACTGTACTGGTGTGTGTCCATCACTGCTGCAGACTGTACTGGTGTGTGTCTGAGTCTACAGCATTCTGTTTCCTGGTAGAGGCATCTTCAGTGTGGGTGGGGGGGCAGGGGCGAGGAGAGGGGTGTGTGTGAGGGAGAGGCCTGCTCTGCCCCTGGGTGAGGGGGGGGCAGCAGAGGGGGAGGGAGGAAGACAGAGGAAGTCCGAGCAGAGTTAAGGAGAGGAGGTGGAGGGAGGGAGTGAGGGAGGGAGTGAGGGAGAGGGGGTGGAGGGAGGGAGTGAGGGAGAGGGGGTGGAGGGAGGGAGTGAGGGAGGGAGGGTTTGAGTGTTAAAGACGATCGCTGGATTAAACTGTCATCATGTGAGACAGACAGGTGGGTAGGTGATGGAGATGAAGGCAGGTGTGTGTATGTGTGAGACACAGGTGAGACAGGCAGGTGTGTGTGTGATGTAGATATGGGCAGGTGTGTGTGTGATGTAGATATGGGCAAGGTGTGTGTGTGATGTAGATATGGGCAGGTGTGTGGGTGATGTAGATATGGGCAGGTATGTGTGTGTGTGAGACACAGGCAGGTGTGTGTGTGATGTAGATATGGGCAGGTGTGTGTATGTGTGAGACACAGGAGAGACAGGCAGGTGTGTGTGTGGGGGGGGTGAGTCTCTAGGTGGCAGACTGCCTCCCCCAGCAGAGCCCCTGATTGGCCCAGGGTGGGCTGGGGTGGCAGTATGGTCCTGGTCAGGGTCAGGCTGGGTGATGACCTCCTGGTCAGGGTCAGGCTGGGTGATGACCTCCTGGTCAGGGTCAGGCTGGGTGATGACCTCCAGTTCCTGCAGGACGGTCTCCAAGAGATGAGAGTTAGAGGTCACGACCCCAGGGTCAGCAGGTCTAGTGGTCAGCTTGTTCCCGCCTCTCTGCTCCAGGGGGCGGGGTCAGGCAGGGGTCGGGGGTGTGGTGGAGGATGTCCACGGGGAGGTCGCTGAGGTCGACGCCCAGGTCCAGGCAGGGCTCCACAGCTGGGGGCGTCGCCGGGGTCACGCTGGGGTCAGAGAGACACAGCGCCTGGTCGCTAAGGGCTGGAGGAGGACCTGAGTGCCCGTGGTCGTTATGGTCACTGTCGCTGTCGATGGTGATGACCAGAGGGGAGCGCTGGCGCCGGGGGGGGTGGCGTTTGCGGCAAGGAGGCGGGGTCATGGAGGTGGTGCCCTCGTAGATGATCTCAACACTGGGGCTGCGGCTCAGTGTCCTGCTGCACACACACATCACACACAGAATTAGAGTCAGAGTTTTAACACTGATAAAGATGAGTCCATAGAAACAACAGCAGTCTTACCTCTCTCTCACACTGGTACTGCTCTCTCCTCCTCTCCTCCTCTTCCTCCTCTCTCCCCTGCTCCTCTCACCCTCCGGCCTCCCTCTCTCCCTCTCTCCTTCTGCGTCTCTCCCCCTGTGTGTGCTGTCAGAGGTGGGTTGCCAAGTTCTCCCCCTGTGTGTGCTGTCAGAGCTGGGTTGCCAGGTTGGGTCCTGCAGGTGTCTGCTCTTGTACTTCCTCTTCCCTCCCGGTTTGTCCCTCCGGATGCCCCCTCCGCCAACAGAGGCGGAGCCAGAGAGGGAGGAGGAGCTAGTGCCGCCCCGGCTGTGGCTGCTCCTGGAACGCCCGCTGCTGGAGGAACGAGACGAGGAACCTTCCACACCTGGGGGCCGTCTGGAGAGAAGGAGAGAGACACCACTGCCCCTCTCCCTGTCTCTCTCCCTCCCCTGTTCTCCGTCTCTCCCCCTCTCCTTCACCCTCCACCTCTCTGTCGCTCGACCACGGCTTTTATGGCAACGCCTCTCCCGCTCCCGGTCTCTCCTCCTCCACCTCTCCTTCTCTCTCTCCCTCCGTCTCTCTTGTGTCCTCCCCCTGGAGGACCACCCTTCCCAGGGTTCCCTGCTGCTCACCGACACGGTGCTGAGGATCGAGCTGCTGGTGTCAGAACTCCTGCTCCTCTCTCTGCTGCCCCCTGCTGGTCTCTCTCTGCTCCTGGAGTCTCCTCTATGACTCCTCGCCTCTGAACTGCCCTCCCTCCAGCAATGCACTATGTGCCCCCCTCCCTGCTCCCTCTCTCCTTCCTGCTCCCTCTCTCCTTCCTGCTCCCTCTCTCCTTCCTGCTCCCTCTCTCTCTCTCCTCCTTGCTCCCTCTCTCTCTCCGTCCTGACCAGAGCAGAGGGTGTGTGTGACTCTGTCTGGTCGGCCAGGGCAGGGATGGAGGGATGGAGGACAGGAAGGATGAGGGAGGGGAGGGCTGGAAGATTCTCCATCATCTCTGCTTTCTTCTCCTCTTCCTCCTCCTCGTCACTGTCAGAGGAGAGCTGCACCAGCTCTGGAGTTCTCTCTGCCATGGGCTTGACGTAGCCCACGATCAGGCACTCCTCCCCCTCCCTCCCCCTCCTGTGCTTGTTTCCCCACCGCCTCGCAGGACTTGACAGATGTTTGATTGGTTCCCGGCTCCCTGGGGCTGATTGACAGCTGCGTGGGTGAATGGCATGGCTCGGCTGTGGAGTAGGATGGGCCTGGAGTCTCATCATCCCATGGCGCCTCACTGAGCATACTTCCTGTTCTGCTCACTCCACTTCCTGTCGTAAGCGCTGGAGGCTCCTCCCCCTCGGAGATGGCGATAACAGAAGAGGAGGAGCCTTCCTCGTAGCTGGGGGCAGGCGGGGCGGGCAGCTCGTACACGGCGCTCTGGTCGTACGCCTCCATGCTGAGAGAAGACCTGGCGAAACTGCTCAGCTCGTGCAGGAAGTGGTCGGTCCTGGCCAGCAGGAAGGGGCGGAGCTCCTCGTGTATGTCCCCGTCCTCCATGTCAGTCTGGGTGAGACGAGAGCGGATGATGTCCTGCACCAGGTTGACCAGATAGGTGTTGTACCCATACAGCGCCGTCAGCTCCCTGTGTAACCATGGCAGCAGGCGCTGCAGGGCGTCGGGGTTGTGCTGGTAGCGCGCCGCCGTGATGTCGTCGTCCGCCCCGCCCTGCACGCCCCGGACGCGCACGCCGGTGCGGTACAGCTGGCGGCGGAAGCCCAGCAGCGCCCTCTGGTGGAGGCGGTGGGCGCTGGCGCCCTCGGGCTGGACCCGGAGACGAGACGCCAGGCGCATCAGCAGCCTGTCCCCGTCTCTAGGCAACACAGACGACGACCCGAAGACGAGGCTCAGCCCTGGATCCTCCCCCTCCTGTCCCCCTGCCCCGCCCCCGGGAGGAGGAGGAGGAGGGGGCGAGGTGGTCGGTCTCCCACGGTTACGCCCCGACCGCCTCCTCTCCCGCCCCCCTCCCCTCGTGCCCCCCTCGCCCGCCCGGCCCCCACGAGAGAGGGTCCGTTGTCGGTGCCGGCGCCTGCCGTCCGTCGTCAAGGCAGCGCCGGCAGCAGCGCCGGCCGGGGCGTGGTTGGGCGGGGGGCGGAGCCGGAACTCCTTGAAGTGGTCGTGTGCGCGGACGGAGTGCAGGATGGAGGAGAAGGGCTGCTTGCAGAGCGGGCACTCGGCCTTGCTGCGAGACCACTCCTGGATGCAGCGGAAGCAGAAGCGGTGCAGACACGCGTCCAGGTAAGCCAGGTTCTGGAACACGTCCAGGCAGATGGGACACTTGGAGTCCGGAGACGCCTCGGCTGACACTGAGCGGGAGGGGGTGGTCTTCCCTCCTCCCCCCCCTCCCCCGCTGTCCTTCCTCCGCACACGCAGCTTCATCCTGGTGGGTGCCATCACCTGCACGCACACACAGAGAGAGAGAGATGAGCAGACACACAGAAACACGAACGCGCGCTCACACACACACGGAAGTGGGAAGCCGTCCCCCGAATAAGCATTTCTGTCAGCATATACATTAATGTTAAATCGTACGCTGGCTGCAACAACTTTGACCTTTTGAAGTTACTGGAGAACATAACCTCGGGGATAAGGACTACACAGCTACATGCTCGATACTTTGCGAGCTAGCATTACTCCTGTACGACTAGCATTACTACCGTCTTACTAGCATTACCCCCGTACGACTAGCATAACTAGCGTCATACTAGCATTCCCACCTAAACTGGTTAGCCAGTCAGCTCGACATGTCTCACTCTCCAAATCTGGCTTCAAAAACATTCAAATACAACTGCGGACATTGACTAGCACACGGTGTACACAGATGTATGTAGCTGAAATTACTAGATAGGATCTAGAAACGAAACAAACGCCAAATAGATTAGCAGTGGACAAAGCTAGCACTAGCAGAAGCATCTTCCTCACCCTTACCTTAACACTCGACTCGCAACGCCAAAGGCTTTCATATGTGATCTTCCGTTTCACGATCAAATGTCACAACATCGATCACGGACACCGATAGTGCAGATCATCTTCTAGCGATATTATTACTTATTCAGAAACAGAAACGTTGAAATGGTAACATTTAGTGGACGGTGTCAGCCAGCTAGCGGGCTCCACGGATGTAAATCAAACAGCAGAAAGTCGATGAAAACGAAGAGGATTCTGGGATAGTTGACTTCTTCTTCTGTTTGAAGAGAGGTCGACGGTCCTCCGACCAGCAGCACCGCCTAGCGACTGGAAAAAACGTTGCTCAAACGATTGAACCTATCGTTGAGACGTTAAAAGTGAGGGTTTAGCATTTATTTCCAATTCACACTGATTCGTGATCAAATGTTTTGATTTCATAGTGATAAACATCTAGGTCAATGCTCGTTTTTCAGAATTGATTGCCCGTGATACCCAACAGGTGGCGCTTGATTAAATGTGGTTAGCGTGGTTGGTTGGCTTGGCAACCGGTTCAACTTTTGTCAAACTAAGCACCATACACACTCTAGCCAATGTTGCTGCTAGCTAGCCGGGGTTCAGCGAGTCAATTTCATCCAACATTTATAACAACCATGATTGTCAGCAATCGAGCGCTGGACAGAATTTACACCGTCGTAAGTAAATCGTGTTGCTGATTCTAACATTGGCTGCACGAGCAAAAATGTGTGTCTGGCTAGCTAGTGTCCACGGTAGCAAACAAAGGTTAGCTATAGCCTTTAGCGTGTAGTCAGGCAGCTAGCTAACTAGAGCTAGCTATTTAGCTAGTTAGCTATCGGTCACCCATTCATGTCTAGCTAGATCTAACTGTGTGACGTCTTGGCCTTTAGTTTGACCACTGCAATGTGTGCCGTTGCCTCGAATTATTGTGCTTTTTTTGGTCAAATTAATCAGTGGGTATAGATGGAGGCACGGCGAGCTAACGACGTGAGCCATGCAGCTCCGGTTCAAACGAAGTTACACTGAGCCTCATGTTGCCGTCTGCAGATCCTAGCGGCGGTGGTGGTGCTGTCCTGGGGCTACGTCATCTACGGTAGCTGGGTGGCGGCACGGTGGCAGCTGGAGCAGGCCGCGGGGACCCGGCGACACAACTGATGGTTGCCTGAGTCCTAGAAACGGCTCTTTTGAAATGTGAGTTCCCTGTGCTTTACTATGTTGACCCCGTTTGTGTTTTCTGTCAGTATCTGTGTTTTTATTTCATGCCGTTGCCTGACCTGGTCTGTTCACCCTTGGTCATTTAGCAGACGCTCTTATCCAGAGCGACTTACAGTAAGTACAGGGAAATTCCCCCGAGGCAAATAGGGTGAAGTGCCTTGCCCAAGGACACAACGTCATTTGGCAACCAGCAACCTTCTGATTACTAGTCCGTTTCCCTAACCACTCAGCCACCTGACTCCTTCCTGGTGCTTGAAATACAAACACAGTTATAATGACATTGTCCTTGTCCTTGTCTTGACCAGGTCACTCAAACCTGTGGACATCGTCCACTCCGGCTATGAAGACTCTGTCTCCCATAATGCCACAGAAGACTACAGTCCAGAGAGACTTTGGTCATGTGATCTCAGCTGGACTGGCCTGCATGATACAGCAGTGTTCTCCTGTTCCTACAGATTGCACTGCTAAGACTGGACTATCCTGGACTGGACTATCCTGGACTGGACTATCCTGGACTGGACAGGACTGGACTATCCTGGTCTGGTCTATCCTGGACTGGACAGGACTAACCTGGACTGGACAGGACTAGTCTATCCTGGACTGGACTATCCAGGACTGGACTGGACTATCCAGGACTGGACTGGACTATCCTGGACTGGACTGGTCTATCCTGGACTGGACAGGACTATCCTGGACTGGACTATCCTGGACTGGTCTATCCTGGACTGGTCTATCCTGGACTGGACTATCCTGGACTGGACTGGACTGGTCTATCCTGGACTGGTCTATTCAGGTCTGGTCTGACCTAGTCTATTCAGGTCTGGTCTATTCAGGTATGGTCTGGTCAGGTCTGGTTTATTCAGGTCTGGTGTGGTCTATTCAGGTCTGGACTGGTCTAGTCTATTCTGGTCTGCACTGGTCTGGTCTGTGTTTGTCTCCCTCCCATGGGTGTTTATATGTTGCACATATTCTTTTATAATAAACAAAACAAATAAACCTTAATCTCTACTGGTCTTGTATTGTAATGTTAATATTGTACGCAGCAGAGAGGTTATGAAACTACGCACACACACACATTTCCACTTGTATTGGTGTTGTGGTTGTTGTGTAAAGGCCTCTAATGTAGTCAGTAAATAAAAGGGTCACACATATTTCTGGACACACAAACTGTTCAATACATGCAGTGGCCATGCACACACTCTGGCCTGGCTTTGATGTGTGTGTGTGTGGCTGCAGCCTCAGATATGTAGATGAGTGATGAGATGGGTGAGTGAAGCAGAGCCTCTTCTGTGATCGGTACGGTACATACGCATTTCATTAACGAAAAACACTTTAAAAGATAGCAGCCCTCTCGTCCCCCTCCTCTCATCCCTCTCGCCTCTCTCCCCTCCTCTCATCCCTCTCGCCTCCCTCCCCTCCTCTCATCCCTCTCGCCTCCCTCCCCTCCTCTCATCCATCTCGCCTCCCTCCCCTCCTCTCATCCCTCTTGCCTCCCTCCTCTCATCCCTCTCGCCTCCCTCCCCTCCTCTCATCCCTCTCGCCTCCCTCCCCTCCTCTCATCCCTCTTGCCTCCCTCCTCTCGTCCCTCTCGTCCTCCTCCTCTCATCCCTCTCGCCTCCCTACCCTCCTCTCATCCCTCTCGCCTCCCTCCCCTCCTCTCCATCCCTCCTCCCTCCCCTCCTCTCATCCCTCTCGCCTCCATCCCTCCTCCCTCACCTCCTCTCATCCCTCTCGCCTCCCTCCCCTCTTCTCCATCCCTCCTCCCCTCCTCTCATCCCTCTCGCCTCCCTCCCCTCCTCTCATCCCTCTTGCCTCCCTCCTCTCATCCCCTCTGTCCCTCATCCTTCTCCCATGTGTCCTCTCGTTCTTCTCCTCTCCATCCTTCTCTCCTCTCATGTCTTGTTTTCCCTCTAAGATTAATTAGAGAGCCTCTCAGATACACTTCTCTCTCTCTCCCTCCCCGTCTCTCTATCTTTCCCTCTCTTCATTCAGAGTAGATGTAATCAGGATGTTTTCCTCAGTGTGACATTTCGCACACACACACACACACACAGGTAGAGTGAATAAAGGTTGTTGCAGTCTCAGCTGTTGGAGAGTTCTGGAGCTCCTCTTGTCTGAACCCCGAGGGCTCACCTCAACAGCTGCAGGAGGCAGTTCTCTGTCTCCACACACACTCACACACACACACACACATCCACACAGATATTCACAGGCATAGACACATCCCCTTACTGTCCTTTCAACACACATATTCCCTGCTCCTTCTGTCCCTGCTCCTTCTGTCCCTGCTCCTTCTGTCCCTGCTCCTTCTGTCCCTGCTGCTTCTGTCCCTGCTCCTTCTGTCCCTGCTCCTTCTGTCCCTGCTCCTTCTGTCCCTGCTCCTTCTGTCCCTGCTGCTTCTGTCCCTGCTGCTTCTGTCCCTGCTCCTTCTGTCCCTGCTCCTTCTGTCCCTGCTCCTTCTGTCCCTGCTGCTTCTGTCCCTGCTCCTTCTGTCCCTGCTCCTTCTGTCCCTGCTGCTTCTGTCCCTGCTCCTTCTGTCCCTGCTCCTTCTGTCCCTGCTCCTTCTGTCCCTGCTGCTTCTGTCCTTGCTCCCTCTGTCCCTGCTCCTTCTGTCCCTGCTCCTTCTGTCCCTGCTCCTTCTGTCCCTGCTCCTTCTGTCCCTGCTGCTTCTGTCCCTGCTGCTTCTGTCCCTGCTCCTTCTGTCCCTGCTCCTTCACTCTAATGCTCTTCTCTCTCCTCCCTCTAATCCTTGTCTCTCTCCTCCTCCTCTCTAATGTGATGTGGTAAGGGTGGGGGTTGTTGGGTTAGGGTTAAAGGTCATTGGTGTGAAAGGATGTGTCAGGACAGGAGCAGAGTTAAGAAGCTTTAATAACCCAAACAGGAACAACACAGGAACTAACCCCAAACAGGAACCACACAGGAACTAACCCTAACCCCAAACAGAGGAACAACACAGAAACTAACCCTAACCCCAAACAGAGGAACAACACAGGAACTAACCCTAACCCCAAACAGGAACAACACAGAAACTAACCCTAACCCCAAACAGAGGAACAACACAGAAACTAACCCTAACCCCAAACAAGAACAACTCAGGAACTAATCCTAACCCTAACCTGGTGAGGACAACACGAGCACAGGGAGAGAAGGGGGGAGAGAGAGAGAGAGCTTCACAACAGTGGAGGACCACTATGAGAACAGAGAGAGAGAGAGAAAAAAACATTTGAAATGACCCAAGTGAAAAAAGACTGAACTTAAATCTAACTTAGATGTATTACATGAGAGCATAATAAATGTTCATTGTATTGATCTTTTTCTACACAGTTGGAAGTGTATTGAAAAAGGACTGATTTTGTATATTCACATACCTTTTGACAACATGTTTGTACTTTGTAGTCATGCTTTAAGTATAACAATCTTTTAGCTTGGGAACTACTACAGATACAGGAAGTTCCAGCATCAGGGGGTTAGAGGTCAGGGGTCAGGCAGGATCCAGCGTGAGGGGGTCAGGGTTCAGGCAGGGTCCAGCATGAGGGGGTGAGAGGTCAGGCAGGATCCAGCATGAGGGGGTTAAAGGTCAGGGGTCAGGCAGGGTCCAGCATGAGGGGGTCAGGGGTCAGGCAGGGTCCAGCAGCAGGTCGTGGTTGAGGAAGCCTGGCATGGAGGAGTACAGCTCTCTGTCACTGTCAGGAACCACGGCAGGCTTCCTACTCGACACCCTGGAGGGGTCGTGGTAGGGGTCCTTACAGGACAGGGACGCCTGCTTCCCCTCCAGCCAGTAGGTCACCATATCCCCCTTACCCTGGGGGAGAGAGGGGAGGGAGCGGGGGAGGGGAGGGAGGAGGGGGAGGGAGGGAGGGGGGGGAGAGAGGGGAGGGGAGAGAGGGGAGGGAGGGGGGGGGAGGGGAGAGAGGGGGGGGAGGGGAGAGAGGGGAGGGAGGGGAGGCGGGGAGGGAGGGGAGAGAGGGGAGGGACAGTATTTGATCCATGTAGAACAG
Source organism: Osmerus mordax (assembly GCF_038355195.1). Taxonomy (NCBI): domain Eukaryota; kingdom Metazoa; phylum Chordata; class Actinopteri; order Osmeriformes; family Osmeridae; genus Osmerus; species Osmerus mordax. The sequence continues at coordinate 512,936 of NC_090072.1, read as the reverse complement.
AAAGGCAGAACTAGATGTTGTATGCATCATCTGAAGTTACAGTTTTTGTGTGTGTGTGCTGACCTTGACCTGGAGCATGCCTCTGCAGTTTAGCACATAGCCTCCTATCTCCTCCAACAGGTAGAATGTACCGGAGCTGCACTGGATCTTCAGGGCTGAGGACACACTTCCCTAGCGTTAGCTTCCTCTGTCTCTGCCATAGACATTCTACTGTCATTGAGATTCATATTTCCATAGCATTAGCCACTGCTGAAGATGGTCTCGTCCCTAGCATTAGCATCTGCCTCCATTCTAATAGAGAGCCCAGTGTTCAGTGTGCCAGCCCTTCCCTAGCCAGCGCTAGCTCCTCACCCTCGCTGGTGGACTCCATCCTGGAGGCTGTGTTGACTGTGTCTCCAAACAAACAGTAGCGAGGCATCTTGCTGCCGACCACACCAGCCACCACCGGACCTGCAACACAAAGCCAGGAGCGTGGGTGTGTGTGTGTGTTTGTTACCTGAGTGTATACCAGCACGTATCTGCAGCAAGGTGTTGAGTGTGTGTTACCTGAGTGTATACCAGCACGTATCTGCAGCAAGGTGTTGAGTGTGTGTTACCTGAGTGTATACCAGCGCGTATCTGCAGCAAGGTGTTGAGTGTGTGTTACCTGAGTGTATACCAGCGCGTATCTGCAGCAGGGTGTTGAGTGTGTGTTACCTGAGTGTATACCAGCACGTATCTGCAGCAGGGTGTTGAGTGTGTGTTACCTGAGTGTATACCAGCGCGTATCTGCAGCAGGGTGTTGAGTGTGTGTTACCTGAGTGTATACCAGCACGTATCTGCAGCAGGGTGTTGAGTGTGTGTTACCTGAGTGTATACCAGCACGTATCTGCAGCAAGGTGTTGAGTGTGTGTTACCTGAGTGTATACCAGCGCGTATCTGCAGCAAGGTGTTGAGTGTGTGTTACCTGAGTGTATACCAGCACGTATCTGCAGCAAGGTGTTGAGTGTGTGTTACCTGAGTGTATACCAGCGCGTATCTGCAGCAAGGTGTTGAGTGTGTGTTACCTGAGTGTATACCAGCACGTATCTGCAGCAAGGTGTTGAGTGTGTGTTACCTGAGTGTATACCAGCACGTATCTGCAGCAAGGTGTTGAGTGTGTGTTACCTGAGTGTATACCAGCACGTATCTGCAGCAAGGTGTTGAGTGTGTGTTACCTGAGTGTATACCAGCACGTATCTGCAGCAAGGTGTTGAGTGTGTGTTACCTGAGTGTATACCAGCACGTATCTGCAGCAGGGTGTTGAGTGTGTGTTACCTGAGTGTATACCAGCACGTATCTGCAGCAGGGTGTTGAGTGTGTGTTACCTGAGTGTATACCAGCACGTATCTGCAGCAAGGTGTTGGGTTTGTGAGGGATTCTGAAGCTGCGACAAACAGCCACCAGGTCCAGAGCCATGCTGCAGATCTCAGACGCGTGCTGGATGCCGTTCTCCCTGGGCACACCTGACACCACCATGTCTGCTCTCACAGAAACACACACATGAGAGACACTGAGAGAGCGAAGGGTAGATGGAGAGACAGATTGAGAGAGAAATTTAGAGGTAGATGAATAGTGAGATAGAGAGAGATGAAGAGAGAGAGGCATAGAGAGAGGTAGAGAGAGAGTTAGAGAGAGAGATGAAGAGAGAGAGGCATAGAGAGAGATAGAGAGAGAGATGAAGAGAGAGAGAGTGACTGACTCACAGGCGTCCCCTATGGTTTCCACCTTGTAGACGTCGTAGTTGTCTATGATGTCATCGAAGGTTGTGTAGAGCTTGTTGAGGAAGTCTACAACCTGGTAGGGAGTACTGGAGCTGGAGAGATGGGTGAACCCCACGATGTCACTGGAGGGAGGAGGGAGGAGTGAGTAGAGAGGGAGGGGGAGGAGAAGGAGGAGAGGGAGGGGGAGGATGGGGGGAGACAGGGAGAGGGAGGAGAGGGAGGGGGAGGATGGGGGGAGACAGGGAGAGGGAGGAGAGGGAGGGGGAGGATGGGGGAGACAGGGAGAGGCAGGAGAGGGAGGGGGAGGATGGGGGGAGACAGGGAGAGGGAGGAGAGGGAGGGGGAGGATGGGGGAAGAGACGGAGGAGAGGGAGGGGGAGGAGAGGGAGGGAGGGGATGGGGGAGGAGAGGCAGGATCACCTGAAGAAGACGGTGGCGCTGATGAAGCTCTGGGCCTGAGAAGGCTTCCCCTGCCTCAGGTCATCTGCCACCTGACGAGGCAGCATGCCTACACACACACACACACACACGTATGTGATCCTCTGGACACCTGTGTGTGTGTGTGTGTATGGGGTGTGTGTGTGTGGGGTGTGTGTGTGGGGTGTGTGTGTGGGGTGTGTGTATGGGGTGTGTGTGTGTGTGGGGTGTGTGTGTGTGTGTGGGGTGTGTGTGTGTGTGGGGTGTGTGTGTGTGTGTGTGGGGTGTGTGTGTGGGGTGTGTGTGTGGGGGGTGTGTGTGTGTGTGGGGTGTGTGTGTGTGTGGGGTGTGTGTGTGTGTGGGGTGTGTGTGTGGGGTGTGTGTGTGTGTGTGGGGGGTGTGTGTGTGTGTGGGGTGTGTGTGTGTGTGTGTGTGTGTGTGTGTGTGTGGGGTGTGTGTGTGTGGGGTGTATGTGTGTGTGGGGTGTGTGTGTGTGTGGGGTGTGTGTGTGGTGTGTGTGTGGGGTGTGTGTGTGTGTGGGGTGTGTGTGTGGGGTGTGTGTGTGTGTGTGTGTGTGTGGGGGGTGTGTGTGTGGGGTGTGTGTGTGTGTGGGGTGTGTGTCGTACTGTACAGCAGCCGGTCTGTCTTCTGTTTCTCGTGCATCAGGTCCTGTGTCCTCTCTGCCACCAGCACCTCCAGGTGCTTACTGTACTTCTCCATCTGCAGGGTCAGGGGCACCAGGGTCAACACCAGGGCCAACACCAGGGGCAACACCAGGGCCAACACCAGGGGCAACACCAGGGCCAACACCAGGGGCAACACCAGGGTCAGGTCATGTGGAGGTCATGTGGGGGTCGTGTGGAGGTCATACCAGGTTCATCATCATGTCCACAGGGCTGACTTTGTGAGGGTTGATCCTCTGGACGACCTTCCTGATCTGCTCAAATGCCGGCCGGTGGGCGGGGTTATGAGAACGGCAGCGCCTGATAAGCTACGGAGACACAGAGCTAACCAATCAGCTTCCAGACACACCCAGACCTGACCAATCAGCTTCCAGACACACCTAGACCTGACCAATCAGCTTCTTCCACACACCAGACCTGATCAGCTACCTACCTCCACGTACTCGGCAGGGCAGGGGCAGGTGTTGTCTGTCTTCCCTGAGATGAGCTCTGGCAGGGGGGGGCACCAGGCACACTCCAGAGAGGACTCCTCCACCTGGGGGGGGAGAGGCGGGAGGGGGGCAGGAGGGGAGGCGGGAGGGGGGCAGGAGGGGAGGCGGGAGGGGGGGCAGGAGGGGAGGCGGGAGGGGGGGCAGGAGGGGAGGCGGGAGGGGGGGCAGGAGAGGGAGCAGGAAGGGGGGGAGAAGGGGAGAGATTGGAAGCAGGAAAGATAGTTATTTTCTGTGGGTGGTGATGGGACGGTGTTGGCATGGTGATTGGATGGTGTTGGCATGGAGATGGATGACCAGCAGGATGTCTGATGCCATGCTTGTTGCTGTGACGATTTAAACAGTCCCTGCCTCCACTGATGAATGACCTTTGATCTTCACCCACAGACATGACCTGTGAGATGATGACTTGGGTCAGCCAGGATGTCAGGGAATGAACACAAGAGTGACACACACACACACATACTTACAGGGACGGGGTCGCTGCGAGTAGCGATCTCCAGCAGGATTATGGAATAACTGCAGAAATATAGAAGAGTCTGTACAGAGAGAGTGTATTCACGTGTGTGTGTGTGTACCTGAACACATCTCCAGCCAGGGTGTGTGTGTGTGTGTACCTGAACACATCTCCAGCCAGGGTGTGTGTGTGTGTGTACCTGAACACATCTCCAGCCAGGGTGTGTGTGTGTGTGTGTGTGTACCTGAACACATCTCCAGCCAGGGTGTGTGTGTGTACCTGAACACATCTCCAGCCAGGGTGTGTGTGTGTGTGTGTGTACCTGAACACATCTCCAGCCAGGTGTGTGTGTGTGTGTGTGTGTGTGTGTGTGTGTGTGTGTACCTGAACACATCTCCAGCCAGGGTGGGCTCCAGGTTGCAGTTGTGACACTCTGGGGGCGTGTACACCTCCTGTAGTCTCTGCTGATAGGTCGTCAGGGGCTCAGACATGTCCTCTCTCCGATAGGTGGACAGCCCGTAGTCTAGGTGGATGTTTCGAAAAAGAGGTTTATGAAAGGTTGGAAAAATATTTTCACCAAAAAGTTTCAAAAAATAGGTTTTGAAAGGTTGGAAAAAAAATCCCCCAAAAACCTTCGAAAAACTGTTTTTGAAAGGTTGAAAAAATATTTAATATATTTAATATATTTCCCAAATATATGGGTTACAGGGGGAAGAAGTAAGATGGGAGGGGTCAGTTTAGTTAGGTTAAGTAGTTGAGTTAGTTTAGTTAGTATAGTGAGGAAGTGAGTTAGTTTAGTTTGTCAGTAGTTAGTTAGTTAGGTATGAGTTAGATTGGTACCTGTGATCTTGCAGACCCAGCGGTCGTCGAGGACACAGTTGAGGGACTTGAGGTGTCCGTGACACACCTTGTGTTGGTGCAGGTAGGCCACGCCCCGGGCGATATCTGTAGCAAAGGAGAACCTGCACACACACATATACACACATACACACATACACACACACACACATAGTGAGTGTGAGAAGGGAGAAGTTCAGGGGTTTCTCCTCAGGTGTGTGTATGAGTGTGTGTGTGTGTGTGTGTGTAAGAGTGTGTGTGTGGTACCTGAAGCCCCAGTTCAGGGGTATCTCCTCATTCAGCAGCACGTCATTCAGACTGCCTTTGGGGCAGTACTCTGTAACTATGGCAACGTTGGGAACCTCCACACAGCCTCCGTAGAACTTACACAAGTTAGGATGGTCCAGCTCCCTGAGAGAGACACACTCAGAGAGGTGTGTCTGTGTGTGTGAGAGAGAGTGTGTATGTGTGAGAGAATATGTGTGTGTGTGAATGTGTGTCTCACCTGACTTGTTTGACCTCTTGCCTGATGGACTTGGAGAGGGAGAAGGTTTTGGTGTGGATCCTCTTGATCGCCACAGATCTGCCATCACTAAGACAGAAAGGTGGTTCACACAGGTGCGTCTGTGTGAGTGTGTGTATGGTGTGTGTGTGTATATGTGTGTGTGTGCATGGTGTGTGTGCATGGTGTGTGTGTGTGCATGGTGTGTGTGCATGGTGTGTGTGTGTGCTACCCACTACATCCCGGTGAGTGTGAAGAGGTTCTTGCGGGAGGCGTGCTGGGTGGTGCAGGAGCTGAGTGCCGTCACACAGCTGGTGTTGGAGTCGCTGTTGGCCAGAGGAACACTGATGATGCTGCCCATGGTGGTCCTGGTCATCTGGTCTGGAGAGGGAGATAGTCAGCCTTCTCCTCCTCCTCTCCCCTCCTTCCCCTCCTCTCCTCCTCTCTTCTCCTCCTCACCTTGTTTGATCTGTCCATATTCTATGATCCAGCTCTCGTCCCAGAACATCCTCTGCTTCTGGTACCTGAACCACTGAGACACACAGGAGAACAGCTTAGTGTGTGTGTGTGTGTGTGAGTGAGAGACAGGGAGAGAGAGAGGGAGAGAGAGAGGGAGAGAGACCCACCATGGCAGTGCAGAAGAAGCTGATGCTGACCAGGGCAGCAGGCAGGCTGATGGCCAGCTTGATGGAGGTGCTCATGGGACACTCTCCACAGTCAGCAGGACAGGTGGAGCACTGCTCATCCTGCTCACACACACTGTCCCCACAGTCTGCACACACACACACACACACACACACACGAAGCTGTTACCACAGTCTGCACACACACACATGAAGCTGTTACCACAGTCTGCACACACACACACACACACACAAAGCTGTTACCACAGTCTGCACACACACACACAAAGCTGTTACCACATTCTGCACACACACACACACGAACGAAGCTGTTACCACAGTCTGCACACACACACACACACGCGAAGCTGTTACCACATTCTGCACACACACACACACACGAAGCTGTTACCACAGTCTGCACACACACACACAAAGCTGTTACCACAGTCTGCACACATACACACACACGAAGCTGTTACCACAGTCTGCACACACACACACACACACACTAAGCTGTTACCACAGTCTGCACACACACACACTAAGCTGTTACCAGAGTCTGCACACACACACACACTAAGCTGTTACCACAGTCTGCACACACACACACTAAGCTGTTACCACAGTCTGCACACACACACACTAAGCTGTTACCACAGTCTGCACACACACACACACTAAGCTTTTACCACAGTCTGCACACACACACACACACTAAGCTGTTACCACAGTCTGCACACACACACACTGTTCCCATACGTGTTGCGGGCAGCACGGTGCTCTTGGCCTCCAGGGCCACCTGCATGAGTCCCACTCTGATGTGAGCGATCAGGGAGGTCAGCCCCACATGGG
>NC_090072.1:496332-501332 GCF_038355195.1 Osmerus mordax | reverse complement strand
ACAGCATTACCACAACACCCTGATGGTGACACACACACACACACAGCATTACCACAACACCCTGATGGTGACACACACACACAGCATTACCACAACACCCTGATGGTGACACACACACACACAGCATTACCACAACACCCTGATGGTGAGACACACTTCTATCCTTGTGTGTGTGTGTGTGTGTGTGTGTCCAGACCATAGTGGAGAGGTGTGTGTTTCAGCAAGAGGCTGAGAAGACTCACCTGAGGAGGGAAGCATGGATCTCCTCTGGAGTCTACGGGCTCTCCAGACCTATCCAGGTACACACACACACACACACACACACAGCATGGATCTCCTCTGGAGTCTACGGGCTCTCCAGACCTATCCAGGTACACACACACACACACACAGCATGGATCTCCTCTGGAGTCTACGGGCTCTCCAGACCTATCCAGGTACACACACACACACACACACAGCATGGATCTCCTCTGGAGTCTACGGGCTCTCCAGACCTATCCAGGTACACACACACAAACGCACACACACACACACACACAGCATGGATCTCCTCTGGAGTCTACGGGCTCTCCAGACCTATCCAGGTACACACACACAAACAAAAACATACTAGACCCTGGCTAACTCTCCCTTCCTCTCAGGAGTTTGGCCTGGCCAGGTTTAAGAGTAATCAGATGAAAGCTGTGAAGGGGCTGGAGTACGCACTCTCTAAACTGCAGAGTATGTACACACACACACACACACTCCCTCTCTCTCTCTCTCTCTCTCTCTCTCTCTCTCCCTCTCGCTCTCTCTCTCTCTCTCTCACTCACACACACTCTCTCTCTCTCTCACTCACACACACCCTATCTCTCTCTCTCACACCCTCACACACACACACCCTCTCTCACACACACTCAGTGTCTCCACACCTGACCGGTTCCTCCTCTCCTCCACAACAGAGATGCCCCCCTGTCTCCTTGGCGACCAGGAATCAGAGAAGCCAAAGTCCCTGCCGCCTTCAGCTGCCTCCACTACCCAGAAGCCTCAGCATTTCGCATGACCCCTGACCCCAACACTTCCTGGTTACGCGCCTCTTTATTTTAAGTTTATCTGTAGCGACCAGAGCTAACACTCAGGACACAGTTTACTGATCATTCATACTTTATTATTTTTTAATTATTGGTTTTCATGTTTGTATTTGTGACATCTATTTTATAATCTATATTTTTGTATGTGATTCTGCAGTGTTATGATTAGCCTATGTTGAATTTGAAACTTGTCTACTTTAAACATGTTTGTGCAACTGACAGAGCCTGCCTCATCACAGCTTGTCAGCAGATCACTTTATCAGTTACAGATCTCCTCTCAGGTGTTCTCCTTAACACACTCCCGTGTGCTCGGGAAACATCGCTACAAACTTGTGACTAGAGAGAAGCATTAAATAAGAGTTTAATAATGTGGCCTCGGCATGTACAAATATTGAAGATGACGTCCATTAGACGCTTTATACGTTGCGTAGAAAAGGATAAAATAAAAAGGATTAAAGTAGCAGATTGTTGTGCGTGTGTGTGAGTTACAACGCTGCGTTGTCTGATCGTGTTTGCATGTGTTTGGAAAACCAGAGAAGCGACAACTTCCCCGAAAATCACCCACTTCTCACCACAAAAGCGCTATCGGATGGGGAGAGGGCCTCCGGTGATGTTGTGGAGGGTTTGCGGCTGTTGCTAGGTCAGAGTGATGGTTCCCACCACCCAGACACCCTACACCCTGATTGGCTTGCGAAGTGCCACTGTCAACCAATACAATCTCAATGCGTTCAAAATGAGACATTTACAATTTAACATCATACTTCCTTTATTAGCACAGACATGCATATCGTTATGTGAATAAAATGCTCTAGCTATTGAGACTGCAATTTTAGCGGGTTCTCTCCGTTTCGACAAACTCGTTTTTATTGCGCTACTGTCTATGCGACGGTAGGCAAGCGATGCGGGGATTGGGGGCGGAGTATCGGTAACGTTACCGGGTGGCAATGGCGGACGGTCTGGCGGAGGGCACTGGAGAGAGCGCTCGAGACAGTGGAACGATGGAATCATTGTTGTCACCCAGCTTGTAGGCAACGACGCAACCGGCGAGTCTCGCACACCGGGACCAAGAAGACCATGAGGGTAGGAAGAACGCTGGTATTTTATTTATCTGATACACGGGCAGACCATAATCTCTGCAGCCTAGCAACCACCTCTTTAATTTATAGATCACAGCACCGGACGTTACCCTCGCTCCACCGCGAGGCGGTTCTAGGCATTCTCCATTGCAGTGTGATAACAAACCGTCGGTTCCGTTACCTGATGTCGGGCACCGTTCTGCATCTCAATCTGATGTTAAATATCGAATTATTCTACTAAATACTATTGTAGCTCAGCACGTACCACATCACTGTGAGTGTGTGTGTGTGAGGGTTTGTGAGTGTGTGTGTGTAAGAGAGAGTTTCCAGTGAATTGATGCATGTGAGATTATTACACAGGATTAGATTTGTTTATGAGATACTAGTGACACGTGTGTGTGTGTATGGCTGAGACAGAGAGAGACTGAAAGGGAGATGTGTCTTGTTTGAGTAGAGTGTGGTTGTCAGTGTGTAAGCAATGGTGTGTGTGTGATGTTAACAACGTCCTCCATTGTGTGTCTCCAGATTGCCGGTCCTGGGACGATGGGATCCCTCTCTGCTTGACCCGCTCTGACCAGGACGGTGTGTGTGTGTGTGGCAGCGTCACGGTGTGTGTGTGTGCAGCGGGGGTCATGGAGTACCACAGTGGTAGCCTGCCCCTGCTTGGGAGACCCCGTTACTGCCCTGGCAGTGCCACCGGAGGCTACCTGTGTGAGACCGGACACTGCTGCGGAGAAACTGGCTGCTGCACCTACTACTATGAGCTGTGGTGTAGGTCACTCACTACTACTAGAAGCTCTGGTTTAAGGCATGTGTATGTGTGTATATATATATATGTGTGTGTGTGTGTTGTGCAGGGTTCTGGCTGCTGTGGACGGTACTGATCCTGTTCAGCTGCTGCTGTGCGTACCGTCACCGCCGGGCCAAGCTGAGGGGCCAGCAGGAGCAGAGAGACACCAGCCTGCTGGCCTGTCATGGCCCCGCCCTCTACTCCTCCTCCATGCTGGACCTCAGTACGTCCCTGTGTGTGTGTGTACTGTATCTCGTTTGGGTGTGTGCCGTATCTCATGTGTGTGTGTGCAGGTTTCCTGGCCTCTCTGAAGCTGCCCACCTATGAGGAGGTGGCTGCCCAGCCCAGCACCCCCCCGCCCCCCTACAGTGCTGTGTTCGCCGCCCAGGGGGGCGCTGCACGCTTCCCCCAGCCCCTGCGCCACCCCGGCCCCCACCCCGGCCCCCACCCCGGCCCCAGCGATGGCCCCTCCTCCTTCAGCTCTGACAACAGGTGCGGCCTCTGTTTTCCACAGCTGGAGGTTCTAGAAGGTTGACAGTAAACTGTGTGGATTCTAGAAGGTGGATGGTAATGTGTTTGTGTTCCACAGCTCCAGCTGCTCCTGCGACTCCTGCTGCCCCTCCTCCCCCTGTAGCTCCTCCCTCTCCGCCCCTGTCACCTACGAGACGGACACAAGCCACGCCTCCACTCCCAGCGATGCCACTCCCCTGCCGCTTGAAGCTGTCATGGAGACCGCCATCACAGTGACCAATGAGATGGACCCGGACGCCAACAGCAGCATGACTGTTGCCGAGGTAACTGTTGCTACAGTGGCCGGTGATGTTGACCTGCCAAGGGATGCTATTCAGGATGCAACCATGGTAACTGTCACCATAACAGAGGTTACCATGACGGATGCTGTGGCTGTGATGACCAGTGCGCCTGAAAAGACTATGGCTGCACACCCAAGCATGGCCACCTCCCTGCAGGACCCCCCACACTCCCCCACCTCCTGCCCTAGCAACCCTGCCCCCCCCGACCAAGCAGCCCCCACCTCCTGCCCTAGCAACCCTGCCCCCCCCGACCAAGCAGCCCCCACCTCCTGCCCTAGCAACCCTGCCCCCCCCGACCAAGCAGCCCCCACCTCCTGCCCTAGCAACCCTGCCCCCCCCGACCAAGCAGCCCCCACCTCCGCCCCTGTGTCTCCGTTGACTCTCTCACCTGACCCAACCCCAGCCTCAACCCCAGCCTCAGCCCCAGCCCCAGTCTTGATCCAAACACCAGCACCAAACAAACCTCAAGAACCAGCGCTTGAAGAGTATCCTAACATGGCACCAAATACACCAGCCCCAGCTTTAGCCCCAACCCCAGCCTCAGCTTTAGCCCCAGCTTTAGCCCCAGCTTTAGCCCCAACCCCAGCCTCAGCCCCAGCCTCAGCTTTAGCTCCAACCCCAGCCTCAGCTTTAGCCCCAGCCTCAACCCCAACGCCAGCCTCAACCCCAGTCCCAACCCCAGCTCCAGCCTCAACCCCAACCCCAGCCCTCTCTTTGTTGACCCCCCTGGTGTCCCTGACAGAAGCCCCCCCCCCCTCCCCCCGGGCCTCAGTCTCCCCCCCCAAGCAGACTCTGTTCTCCCCCTGCGTGGACGTGTACGAGGCCACCCCCCCCACCTGGGAGGGCCCAGAGGGGGAGGGGGGGGAGGAGGGGGAGGAGGACGTGGGGGCAGATGAGAGCCAGTACCGCCACAGACGACTGACCGGAGACTCCGGCATCGAGGTGTGTCGCTGTCAGGTGGAGAGGGAGGAGGAGGGGGAGGGGGAGGGGGAGGGGGAGGGGGAGGGGGAGGGGGAGGAGGAGGAGGAGGAGGAGGAGGGGGAGGAGGAGGCGGGGGAGGGGGAGGGGGGAGGCAGGAGAGGGGGAGGAAGAGGAGGAGAAGGTGATGGAGGAGGGAGTGAGGTCATTCAGGTACATGACAGTGTTGACTGTCTAATCGCTAGGGGTCAGGGGTCAGGGGCGGGGCTAACCCTCTGTAGCCCCACCCCTACCACACCAGTGGGTGAGGAGGCTGCTGTGGTGGTTGTTG
>NC_090072.1:441332-491332 GCF_038355195.1 Osmerus mordax | reverse complement strand
GAGTGTGTGTTTGTGTGTGAGTGTGTGTGTTTGTGAGTGTGTGTGTTTGTGAGTGTGTGTGTGAGTGCGTGTTTGTGTGTGTGTGAGTTTGTGTGTGAGTGTGTGTGTGTGTGAGTGAGTGTGTGTGTGTGTGAGTGAGTGAGTGTGTGAGTGTGTGTGTGTGTGTGTGAGTGAGTGTGTGTGTGAGTGAGTGAGTGAGTGTGTGTTTGTGTGTGAGTGTGTGTGTGTGAGTGCGTGTTTGTGTGTGTGTGAGTGTGTGTTTGTGTGTGAGTGTGTGTGTTTGTGAGTGTGTGTGTGAGTGCGTGTTTGTGTGTGTGTGAGTGTGTGTTTGTGTGTGAGTGTGTGTGTGAGTGAGTGTGTGTGTGAGTGTGTGAGTGTGTGTGTGTGTGTACCCTGAGCCAGGGGTAGATGTCCACCAGTCCTCCCCTAGCGATGGTTTCCACGATGCCATCGTTGTACTCCATCACCTGGGTGAGCTCCGGGTCGTCATGGCGATAGGTGGAGCTGAAGACGAGGGTGCAGACCACGTTGGTCACAGCTCGCGTCACCGCCGGCGCCGGGTCCACGGCCCGCCCCCCGCTGGCCTGGAGGGAGCAGCACAGGCTCTCGACCTCCTCCAGCACTGCTCACACACAAGTGTGTTTTGAGTACATACATTGTGTGTGTGTATGTGTGAGAGTTAGTGTGTGTGTGTGTGTGAGAGAGTTAGTGTGTGTGTGTGTGATAGAGTCACCTATGTCCTGCAGCTTGTGGCTCCCCTCTCCAAACAGAGTGAAGGCCTGGTGCACCAGACGGCGGTGGCTCCTCCAGAGGGAGGAGTAGTCAGCGAACGCAATGTCCTTCCCCCCCCTGGTCAGAAGCTCCGTGGTTACCTTGGAGACCGGGAGGGTTAGTCACCTTGACAACACTGAACTCTCTCCGTCGCCACGCAAACTCTCCTGTCTTGACCCTCATCCTGGCTGGGACACAACCCTGCCTTTCTCTATCCCTCCCCCCCTCTATCCCTCCCCCCCTCTATCCCTCCCCCCCTCTATCCCTCCCCCCTCTATCCCTCCCCCCCTCTCACCATCTTGGGTCTCCCAGCGTAGTCCTTCCCTCTCTGCAGCAGAACCTCCCTGGCGTGCTGGTAGTCGTTGACGACCAGCGTGTAGTGAGGCCCCAGGTACATGGCATAGAGAGGGCCGTACCTGAATATACATGCACCTACATTCACATATATATATACTGTATATACACACACACACACACACACCCACAGGGGTGCAGATGAAGCAGAGCGTGTCCAGGGGCCTACCTGTGCGCTAGCCGGGTGAAGAGCAAGTGTGGGGGCTGCCCCCCTCCCAGCCAGGGCAGGCTTCCCAGCAGGGGCACCCATGGCAGGCAGGGCACCGGGGGGGTGCTGCCAGGGGAGGGACCCCACGCTGCCCCCAGCACGAGGAGAGCAGCCAGCAGGAGAACACACCCCAGGAACACAGACGCAGGGCAGAGAGACAGAACGCTCTCCACCAACCCTGCTACTCCTGCTGCCATCACTGCTGGACACGGGCTGGCTGCCTGGCTGGCTGACTGGCTAACTGACTGACTGTCTGGCTGGCTAACTGACTGACCGTCTGGCTGGCTGGCTAACTGACTGACTGGCTGACTGGATGGCTGACTGGTTAACTGACTGACCGGCTGGCTGGCTAACTGACAGACTGACAGATTGGCTGGCTGGCTGGCTGACTGGCTAACTGACTGACTGGCTGACTGGCTGGCTAACTGACTGACTGGCTGGCTGACTGACTGGCTGACTGGCTAACTGACTGACTGGCTGGCTGGCTGACTGGCTAACTGACTGACCGCCTGGCTGGGTGAGTAACTTGCTGACCAACCAACCAACCAACTGGCTGGCAGAGTTCTCCCTTCAAGGACATCAACTGGTAACGTCACTCAACCTTGTGTGTGTGTGTTTGTGTGTGGGGGGTGTTAATGTGTGTGTGTGTTTGTGGGGGGGGGGGGGGGGGGGGGGTTAATGTGTGTGTGTGTTTCCAAGGCTGTTTTACCCCCTGTTACACAAACATTCAGTCAAGGTTGGCTGACCATCAAAACACATGCGCTACATTGAAACCATGAGACAAACAGCGCCCTCGGGCGGTTTGAGAGCAGAACACCTCAACAACTGCCCGTGAACCATCTGGCTTCCACATCTTACCGATCTCCTGCGCGCTTCTGTGGTCGTTCCAAGTGAATACAGAGACGATGACAACTGAGGCCGTTTACCGGCAGGACGGTGGCTAAATATAGAAACTGTAGCAGCGACGAGAGAGAAGGCAAACAAGGCTGTGCGCCTGTCAGAACCGTGTCGTTGACGCAAAGACTTGTCTTGTGTTTGTGTGTGTGCTGATAAATACAGTTGATCATCTGTATAGGAGGCGGAGGTAACTAAACTCTTCAGACGGCCCAGCCGTTCTAGTCATGGACACACCTCGCCCCCTCACCGGGAGGAATCGCTCCTCTCCGGTATTGGCACGCGCAGACAATTCCCTAATGATTCAGGCAATACTAGAATTAGAACCAAGGCCGTCTGTCAAGACGTTCCATTACACACCCGCCCTACGTCACTCACGATGAGAACTGCAACTCAAATGTTGCATGTAAGATATCACGACGTTGTTTTGTTAGTTGCATGACCTTTTAGAACTATAGAATACTGTGACGCAGTTTGCTTTCGGGGTTCTGGAATGTGCCCAGGCCTGCCCTGAAATGTACCCCTCATGTCATTTCTGTTCTGTATATCCCAGGATCAAATTATTCTTACTGTACATCGAGGGGACTATGAGTAACCAGAGTAAGTTTCATGTGGTGCATTTCTTGGCAAGACACTACAGCCGTGCCCTGAAATGCACCCCCTGCTAACCTGTGAGAACATTTACTATGATGTTGAAACATATAGATTTTATAGGCATGTTGGACAGCTGATATTCTGTATCAGAAGTTGTTTTCGACCTGTCTGAGTAGCCTACCCTATAGGCATTAAAGGCGCATGCCTTTGAACCTATAAATTGGTAAGAAGAGCTATGTGAAATACTTTGAACCAGCTAAACAAATTACATTTCCTTTGGTAATCATATATTTCCTATTTTCTAGATCTGTGTGTTTGGTCACCCAGTATTACATTTTTTTCGTTCTAGTTTAAAGTTATTTTGCTCCTGTTTCTGTAAAATTACTAAACTACTGAACTGACTTCCAGATATACTGAAATATAATATATTGAAAATTATCTCACACTCTTACATTCTCAAAGCTTCTTACTCATCCTTATGAGACTTGAGCGTTTCATATACTGTATGAGTGTGAATGTGTTTCCCATGCGTCTGTGCGAGCGTTTCATATGTATATATATGTAAGTTTGAATGCGTGTGTGAACATTTCACATGTGAATGCGTTTCATGTGTCGATGTGAGCATTTCACATATGTGGATGTGAGTTTTCAGTAGTATTAATGTGTATGTGTTTCATATGTGTTTGTGTAAGGACAGTCTGAATTATTTCCTTAACGGCCCCTCATAACGGGCGGAATACTCCCACCGCATGCGCACAGGTGATTGATTGACAGAACGTGTTATGGAACGCTGGCTGGCGCCTGAATGGGACAGACTTTCCATCCTTGCGCTGTTGAGACAGGGTGAGTGGGCGGGAGCATGTAGCTTAGCAACCGACTGCTCCAGTGTTGCGGGGGCTGGAGGGAGGGGGAACCGGGTCTAATCATAATTTGGTGCTGTGATGGGCTCTGTGTTTATGCGCCATGTTGATCAGACTGTAATGTCCATACACACACACACACACTGCTTGAAACACTGGCTTCTGCTCCCCTGCTTTCCCTGCTGTGACTGCGCATGTGCTCTGTCCATGGTGCTGAATCTGAACCAAGCTGCAGCACGCGCCTCCAGTCAACCCATCCAGACTCTGACTGAGCGCGAGCTTCTCTCTAATGTCTCGTTTCATAGTTTTCTCTTCCCCCATGGCTATTTCATCATCCCTGCCCCCGTCGGAACCGGAGACAGATAGACACGGTCTAACCAAGCCCCTGTGCGCACACACAAGGAATCACTAACACATGCGCAGACACAAACGCACAACATAACTGATCATCCATGTATTTGAAACTATAGTGTGTGTGTGCGCGCGTGCTCTACTCGGCCTAAGGGCACCGACGGAGCACTTCCTGTTCTACATACGACTTACCTGCATCATAGTGGCTGATGTTCAGCTGAGATGTTGTTGTTTGTGTTGCATGGTACCAGTGATTGTACCGACTGACTGATCTGAAGTATCAATTTTGTTCACCATTAATCAGCTACTGTTGCAATACTTTAGATGTCATTGTGGCGCGGTGGTATTATTGTAGTATTGTTGTAGTATTATTGTAGTATTGCTTCAAATTATTATCCTCGTTCACCGCACCTGTTGGCTGAGATGTGGATACTTTGCGAAGAGGTAAATACAGTCTTCATGCAGACTGAAATACTTTGACAAGAAAACGATGCTCCCCTGAACCTTGATCTGCTGCAGACGACTTTCTAGGTGCAGCAGGTAAAACACGTGCGTGTATCTAGAGCGCGCGGCTGTAGGTGTGCTGCTGCTGCATTATAAAGTGGGTTAGTTGTGTAATACGCCTCGCGCATCATCCCTCCAGCTCCTCTGATCTCGCGCCAGAAAGCGAGTGTCGCATAGAAGGGAGATTCTAGAGAATCCCTTCTTCACGTCACATTCCTGTGTGTCCTTTTAAGGCGAGGGGATACCCCCGTCACATCCTCTGACCATGTTTGGGCACTGGAGCGCGTAGCGGGGGAATCCTCGAGCCTGCATCGACCAATAGCAGGCAAGGGCTTCTACATAGCGACCGTAGAGTATAAAAAGGAGAATCGCGAGCCCCAGTTATCATCATTCACATCGACTTGGCATAACGGACTAACATCTACAATCTGCTCTGATACACTTGAAGGGAATCCCTGGAATTTATCGTTTTGGATAAATTAATCGTTTATTAACAAGATTAATAAAATCGAATTATAACCGTTCAATTTCATAACTGATATTGATTTTCGTGAAATTGCTCGTTTACCTTTGTAATTCAATTTCCACGAGCTGTAACGCATCCTGTTCCCACCATGCTCCTGAGCGAAGAGAGCAGCTTTATGTCGCAGTTCGAGGACGCTTGCTGTGCCTGGGTGGACAGTGTGGGCTCGAGCCCCAGCCCCAGCGACAGTACCGATTCCGAAGTGGGTTTGGGATTACTGGACCGGCAAGGTATGTACAGTTATCCTGTTCTCACGGCTCATGCTTATGTAACTGCTGCAGACTGTCTAATGCATTAAGTGCTGCCTGCACAACTTCAACGCATCACTGTGCAGGTTGTTTTAAACAGAGTTATCAATCCATGCATCAGTGCACCGTGCAGTGAGACGGTAATAACGGTGTCTCCTCCCTTCTCTCTCCGCCAGGCTGCGCGTTCTCACCGGGAACCGAGGCTTCAGACTCGGACTTCTTCTCCGACCTGAGTGACGGTTCCTCTGACACGCTGTCACCCTCCCTCGCCTACACCGGCAGCTTCTTCACGGAGGCGCTACCGGGGGCGCACTGCAGCACCGACGCCATCCTCAACATGATCACGGAAATCGTGGGGATCTGCACAGGTCCCGGTACCGAGGCTGACAACACCGGAGCTCTCTCTCCTTCCTTCCCCGACAACGCCTCCGCTCCGCTCTACTCCCTATCGCACGAGCCAGCCTTCAACGGGTGCAGCCACGAGACGTGTACCGCGGCTTCCGTCCACCCCACTGCTCACCAGCTGGTGATCAAGACCGAGTTTGAGAACAGCTGCAACGGGTGCGACCAGTTCTCCCGGCCCAGTGAGGGTCTGTGCGCGGTCAGTACCGACCCAATGCTCCTGGTACCGGGACTGGATCATGCGGAAGTAGCGGAGCTACTGGACTCTCTGCTGCACCCCGCGGCCGGTGCCGGTGATATGAAGACCGGGGCGGACATTAAGCAGGAGCCCGGTCTGCTGGAGGACTGGGCAAGTGGCTACCTGGCGCCGTCAGGTGGGGTCAAACCGGAGAGTGTGGAGGTGCAGGCCGGGAGCGTGCAGAGCCCGAGTGAGCTCCTCCACCCCGCCTCCTCCTTCTGCTCCTCCCTGGACGCCCTGCTCTCATCCCTCCTGCCCGCCGTGCTCCCGAGAAGCACCGGCACACCGGTGGGAGCGTGCAAACCCTCCCGGGCCAGGAAGAGCCCCGTGAAGGGAACCGTGAAGGTGAAGCCGTTCCCCTGCCCAATCATTGGCTGTGAGCGACGCTTCTCGCGCTCAGACGAGCTTAACCGGCATGTACGCATCCACACCGGACACAAGCCTTTCCAGTGCGCTATCTGCTTGCGCAGCTTCAGCCGGAGTGACCACCTGACCACGCACACGCGCACGCACACGGGAGAGAAGCCGTTTTCCTGCGAAGTTTGTGGGAAACGCTTCGCGCGCAGCGACGAGCGGAAGAGGCACGGGCGCGTGCATGTTAAGCAGCAGCTGCGCGCTCAGATGATGGCAGCCTACACCCTCGCCTTCCCTGGCGGCGTCTGAACCGCGAGCTCCCGGTGACCGCGACGGTTGAGAGTTTTATCCTGGTGTTTACGAGGCTTCGATTGACCTGACCTCACCATGGCAACGTTTACTGAGACGTCAGTCTGGTGGTCTGTGGCGCGGGTGCTGCGTTATGTGATGGAAGTTCTCGTCAGTAAAGAGCGCGAGGTGGGCTGAACATTCTCCCGAGGATGTTGGAACTGGAACTTTGTCCTCTTCCGAACGGCTGTGCGTTCTACTGTTTGGATCCGTTAACACGCCCGCAGAGGAGAGAGGGGTGGACTGGTTAGGGTTGAGCGGCGCAGGCGGAGAGAGAGAGAGAGATATGTAAATCTCCGATTGTAAAGTGTTGTTTTGTGAAAAACTGCATGACGATCTTACAAGTAAAGGCCTGTCACAGGTTACATAACCATTCTTTGCTCGATGTAAACGTTATATTTCTAAAGATATGTGAACACTTTATATTTGTATACATCGATCAGACAAAACATTTATGTTTATATTCTCCCAACTCAGTTTTGTATGAGTACATTTATATTATGTGGTCTACGGAATGAGTCTATAATCCGACCAGATTGTGAATCTATGATGGTTCTGTTCCAGACGTTCTAGAACAGCCAGCTGCTTTCTTATGTCACTTTAGTAAGAGCTCTCCAGGAGAGACACGCGGTACTTCAACATTGTAGTTGACAAGCAGAGTTGCACACGTTAGTGTGCCTTTATGTACAATAACGGAAACACGTAGCTTTCTTTACGCATGAAGGGCAGCGCTTTGCTCCGTCCGAGATGTTGTGTTCTTTAAAAACATGAACGTGAATAAAAATACAAACAATGACCTTTGAATCTGAATCAGTCAATTTTCTGTTTTCCAGAATCCATACTCACACCTTTCTCAAACACATGTATAACAGACCTGCGGCTGTGCGTGCATGGACACTCCTTGCATTGTGTCTCTCTGCTGCCACTCTGTGGTTATTAATGGACACTACAGCTCAGAGCCTGATGGTTGAAACTGTATTTATAACCTTGGGTAAATACAGCTATATCAATCAATACTTTTTTAAGATAATACAAAAATATTTTAAGATACAAATTAAAAAGGTTAATTATCTGGATGACACAGAATGTACAAAACACCAACATAGGTGACGCACAATAGGCTACACCATCAGCACCAGGCTCCAGCGTGCAACACCGGTGCCATACATACTGCTAACGTACAGCATGAACCAGCTAACTGTACAGATAACTCTTTGTACTAAATCTCAAGTAGAGATCCAGCCTACCTAAGGACAGTGAGTGAATCTGGTAAACAGCGCAAACAGAGCTGTATAATTACAGTTGAAGAATTAGGACCAGAACGGAACGGTTGACGTTTGGTGCTGAGCGGTGCCCAGCAGCACCGCTAGTCATGCGCGAGGAGGCAGAGTTCCTTCACTTGACGACTCGTCTTTTATAACTGTTAACCTACCGGCAGTTTACGCATCAGTTCACTTCCGTTACCGAGCGCAGAGGCTGCAGAGCCTGAACGGAGCGCTCCGGTAGGTCTGCTCTGCTCCCGCTCCTCCAGTCAGCTGCCCGAGCGCATCCTGTCGTCACGGGGCCTACGTCAGCGCAGCAGCAGGAGCTGGTTCGCGCGCCTGTCTCCGGTATGAGAAGCGACAGGAGTGATGCGCGAGGTAGAACATCTAGTTTGAGACTCGCGAACGGACTGGATGACGCCGGTAAAGAGCAGCTGTATTAACCACTGTACCGAAGAGAAACATAGACGGAAGCAAATCGTATATGTGTGACGGTGTTCCTTTACCGGGACCAGGAACGGAGTCCAGTACCAGAGGTGAGAGAATATCCTTTAAATCTGAACGATGTTCCAGTGTGTTATTTTACTGTAACCGCGCCTTAAACAACTCACTTGAAGTGAACGCGTTTTACCTCAGCAACGTAACGGCAGTATGAGAGTCAGTTGAACTGAATGTGGTCCCTGGTTCTGGACGGCTGAGGGAGGAGAGATACCACACAGAACCAAACGGCAGATGTGGTATCTCTTCATCCCTCCATCCCTCCTTTCTTTCTGCTCATTCATCCGTGGATAAAGAGTGGAGCGAGGACTCATGGCATGTTATCTTACTCCGCGTGCTCTCTCATCCGACCGCCCCCCTCCCCCACCCCCTCTCTCTCTCCCTCTCTCCCTCCCTCTCTCCCTCTCTCCTTCTCTCCCCCTCTCTCTCTCCCTCTCTCCCTCCCTCTCTCTCTCCCTCTCTCTCCTTACCCCCCAATTCATTCGTTTCCAATGTAAGCGTGATTACCTTTTTTGACTTAAACGTGTCAAAATCCTAACACACACACAGCCGAGTGCAGTCACACATGCAGTAAAGGTGTAGAACCAGCACTCTCTCTTTCCATCCCCCTCTCCCTCGGTCTCTCTCTTTCCCTCTCTCTCTCTCCATCTCTCTCTCTCTCTCCATCTCTCCCTCTCTCACTTTCCCTCTCTCTCTCCCTCTCTCTTTCCCTCTCTCTACATCTCTCCCTCTCTCTCTTTCCCCCCCCCTCTCTCTTTTCCTCTCTCTCTCCACATCTCCCTCTCTCTCTTTCCCTCTCTCCACATCTCTCCCTCTCTCTTTCCCTCTCTCTCTCCATCTCTCCCTCTCTCTCTTTCTTCTCGGGGTCAGTGTTGGTTATGTAGAAGTCCCTGGTGAAGCAGACCAACAATGACCTAGATTGTCCTGATCACACACACACACACACACACACACACACACACACACACACACACACACACGCACTCACACACATTCCCTCTCTCTCTCTATGGGGGAGGGGGATATCATGCTGTAATGTTAAGAGACAGGATCCTCATTAAAACTTAATGTGGACGATGAATGAAATACACACACACACACACACACTCAGTCAAAACCTCTCCCTGTGACCTCAATGGGAAGGAAACTCCAACAGTTCAAATACACACACCACACACACACTGACCTCATTTCTGCCTGCAGTATAAGACTGAAGTGTTTGTCCCCTCTCCCACAGGAACACACACACCTGGACTCTCTCTCTCCTCTCCCATCCCTTTCTCTCCTCTCTTCTCTCCCATCCCTCACTTCCTGGACCTGAAATGAGGCCCCTCCCTCCCTCTCGGCCCGCTCTCTTCTCTGTCTGACCTCCGACCTCTACACTTGTAGAGCTGGGATTGGTCCGAGATGGCATCACATGACCTCCCCTACTTCTGCCCCCGCTGTGACCACGCCCGCTTCCCCTCCGTGCTGGAGCTCAGGGCTCACCTGGTGAGCTGCCACACCTACGAGACCCTGCTGGTCCTGTCCCGCACCCGTGCCCGCACCTCCAGCCCCCGGGCCCTGGCCCTCCTCGCAGCCCCCGCTGCCCAGAGACAGAGCTCCTTCCTGGGCCTGGAGCAGCTGCCCTTGGCCTGTCTGGACCTGGCCTCCTGCTCTGCCTCAGCCCAGCTGCTGAGAGAGCTGTTTATCAAGGACGACCATCTAGGGACGAGCAGGACTGCAGCCCCCTCCGCCGGCCCTCTGGCCCTCCCCACCTCCCTGGCCCGTCTGTCTGGAGACAGGCTGGATCTGGGGGACCTAGGCCGGATAAGCCTGGGGCTGGAGTTTGGCCGGGGCCTGTGTCTGGAGGAGAGGCTGGGCCTGGGGCTGGACCAGAGGATGGCCAGGACGTTTGCGGAGGTGGAGGAGAGGGTGGAGCACAGGGTGGGGAGGCTGAAGGCAGAGCTGGAGAGGAGGGAGGAGGAGCTGCAGACGCAGCGGAGGGCAGGGGAGCGGCTGGGCCAGGAGAAGAGGGAGGTGGAGCAGAGGGCCTCGCTGCTCAGCAGACAGGTTCAGATCTCCGTGGAGATGATGGCTGAGCTGCAGGCAGATCTGCAGGGGAAGGAGAGAGCTCTGGACCAGACACAGCAGTGAGTCTCACAGCTTCCCTTCACAGTCCACCTCTACCATATACAGATATACTGTATATGTATATACTTTGGCCTCTTTTTGAAAACATAAATACTGTATAGTGTATCATATATTATTTATGTAACTGACCTGTAGAATGTCAATACATTAGACTTATACTGTGCATGTAAAGTATTCACACATACATACAGTTTGCAGTATATTATACAGTACACATCACACAGTGTGTATATTATACAGTACACATCACACAGTGTGTATATTATACAGTACACATCACACAGTGTGTATATTATACAGTACACACTGTACATGTGCAGGGTAATTAAAAGGTATTATATATATGTATATTATATATATGTATATTATATATATGTATATTATATATATGGAATCTGTATGTTCACAAAAATCTGAATTATGACCGTGAGATGGTGTCCTCCTCAGTGTTTCCTGTGTGATGCATTGTGGTCCGTGTAGTCCAGAGATAGGGGTTGCCAGAGGCAATGTCGTGTTGGGCGGGCGTCTGCCCAGCTGCCTGATGATAAATTCTGCTTGACAGGGACTCTCAGGACCTCAGGGTGTGTTTGAATGTGTATGTGTGTGTGTGTGTGTGTGTGTGTGAGGGTGTGTGTGTGAGGGTGTGTGTGAGGGTGTGTGTGAGGGTGTGTGTGAGCGTGTGTGTGAGGGTGTGTGTGAGGGTGTGTGTGTGAGGGTGTGTGTGAGAGCGTGTGTGAGCAGTAAAGGTAAAGTGAGGACTGTCTCTTCTGATTCTCCTCAACTCTCTCTCTCTCCCTCTCTCCTGTGTGTGTATGTGTGTATATATGTATGTTTGTGTCTATCTGAGTGTGTGTGTGTGCAGAGAGGTGTGTGAGATAGAGAGCTTCCTCAGAGAGACAGCAGAGAGAGAGGCCGTGGCCAAGGCTCGTCTTCAGGTGTTCATAGAAGCTCTGCTGGAGAGAGCTGACCGTGCAGAGAGACAACTGCTGCAGCTCAACACACAGCACACACACTACACACCTTACACACAGCACACACACTACACACAGCACACCCCTTACATACACCACACACACCACACACACAGCCATCATAGCAGTGAAGAACAGATCTTGGAATCAAAGGTTATAGGACACAAGGTAGGTTTATGTCTAGGGTCATCTAAGTCAGGGGTCAGGGTAACTGATGGAGATCTGGTACGAGTCACACATTAAGACTATGTTGCATTTTTGTTCTATATTTTCGATCTCCATTTTATATGCGTATTTAATATCAGATAAACACTGAACAATGTTTATATTGCCTCAAAATATAATGTATTTTATGCTTTGTTTTCGTTTTTTTTTCTTATATTCTTAAACCTTATTTATTCTGTGCATATGACGATAAAGTTGAAACTTTGTAAATCGACCTCTCCCCCCCCTCCCTCTCCCCCCCCCTCCCTCTCCCCCCCCCCCTCCCTCTCTCCCCTCCACAGAGCAGTACCAGTGTATCAGAGCCATACAGACTTGGAGAGGAGATGTACCCTCACCAATACAGGTAGGTGTGTGTGTGTGAGAGAGAGAGAGTTCATCCACACAGAACCTGCTGGTTACGTCCTGTCTCTCCAACACTCCTAGTGGCCGCGTGAGGACACTGTCTCTGGGGTCTGGAGGCTGGGAGAGGCCGGGGGGCTGGCAGAGGCCGGGAGGCTGGGGGGGGTGCAGGACCTGGAGGAAAGGTCCTCATCGACATCATAGCACTGAGGAAGAGGAGGAGGAGGAGGAGGAAGATTCCCTGTCAGAGGACCAACCCTGGAGCACACCTGAGATCGCTGTCAGGAGCACACACTCACCTGGCACAGGTAGGACCCTCACACACACACACACACACACTCACCTGGCACAGGTAGGACCCTCACACACACACACACACTCACACACCTGGCACAGGTAGGACCATCACACACACACACACACACTCACCTGGCAGAGGTAGGACCCTCACACACACACACACACACACACCTGGCACAGGTAGGACCCTCACACACACACACACACACACACACACAGTGTAACAGATGCCCCTCCCCTAGACGTGTCCTCGGTGGACTCCAGCCCGTATCGCCGTGGTGACGGGGCATTGGGGGCGGGGCTCCTGCGTCTGAGGGCGGGGCTGTTCTGTGTTTTTCCCTTCCTGGACGTGAGGACGCTGCTGCTGGCTGCAGAGGTCTGCTCTGATTGGAGGATGGTGGCCAGACATCCGGCCGTGTGGACTCACGTCAGACTGGAGGACGCTCGCGTGTCCGTCCAGGTGAGCACACCTGCCTCTTCATCACCACCACCATCATTCATTACTGTCACCATTTTCATTATCACCATCATCATCATTATCATAACCCTCATCATCACCATCCCCACCATCATCATCATCTTGTGGTGGTGATGTGGTTATAGAAGGTGTTGGGTTAATCTTGTGGTCATGTTGAGGTCGTGTTGTGGTCATGTTGAGGTTGTGTTGGGGTCATGTTGTGGTCACGTTGTGTTGCAGTTCCTGACCACCCTGTCCCAGTGGTGCACACAGACCCAGGCCCTGGTCCTGCACAAGCTGCGGCCCAGACCCAGACACCCTGTAGAGAGGAGGGAGGACTACCACAAGAACACACGGTACACACACACACACACACACTCTCACATACATACCCCACACACACACATACCACACACACACCACACACACACACCACACACAAAAAGAAACACAAAAAAATCAACCTCTCGAAACCTTCTTGTAAACTTTTTTTAAGAAAATATTTTTTTAGCCTTAAAAAAAACTATCCTCAACTTTTTTACACACAACACGCCACAAAAAATTAAAAACAAAGTTTTTTTCAACCTTTCGAAAAATAAATAGTCAAGTAAAGTACTGATACCATAAAATCTCCCTCATATGTGGCCATGGATGATCAGGAATGTCTCTATTCTCAGTCATGTGGACATCGCTAACTCCCTCTGTCTCATCCATAACGTGGCCATTCTTCTTGTTGCCTTCTGCTCTGGTAGCTTCATAGACGGGAGCCAGCGAGTGAAAAGTACAGATATTTGTGTAAAAAATGTAAGGAGTGA
Organism: Osmerus mordax; assembly: GCF_038355195.1. Classification (NCBI taxonomy): domain Eukaryota; kingdom Metazoa; phylum Chordata; class Actinopteri; order Osmeriformes; family Osmeridae; genus Osmerus; species Osmerus mordax. The sequence goes on along the minus strand of NC_090072.1, from coordinate 477,683 downwards.
AAGTCAAAAGTTGTCAGAAAAAGTAAATAGTGAAGTAAAGTACCTACTGAAACCAGAAAAATCTATGTAAATACAGTAACTACTTTGTTACTTCCCATCTCTGCTGCTACACACATACCACACACACACCACAGACAGTACACAGTACTCACACGTGTGTGTGTGTGTGTGTGTGTGTGTGTGTGTGTGTGTGTGTGTGTGAGAGAGCAGGGCGTGTCTGGAGGGGGGTCTGGAGGCCCTGCTGAGGAGTGCAGGACGGAGCCTCCTGCTGCTGCAGGTGTCTCACTGTCCTCACGTCCTCACGGACCGCTCACTCTGGCTGGCCAGCTGCTACTGCCACCACCTGCACACGCTCACCTACAGGTAGGACCACACACACCTGCACACGCTCACCTACAGGTAGGACCACACACACCTGCACACGCTCACCTACAGGTAGGACCACACACACCTGCACACGCTCACCTACAGGTAGGACCACACACACCTGCACACGCTCACCTACAGGTAGGACCACACACACCTGCACACGCTCACCTACAGGTAGGACCACACACACCTGCACACGCTCACCTACAGGTACGACCACACACACCTGCACACGCTCACCTACAGGTAGGACCACACACACCTGCACACGCTCACCTACAGGTAGGACCACACACACCTGCACATGCTCACCTACAGGTACGACCACACACACCTGCACACGCTCACCTACAGGTAGGACCACACACACCTGCACATGCTCACCTACAGGTACGACCACACACACCTGCACACGCTCACCTACAGGTAGGACCACACACACCTGCACACGCTCACCTACAGGTAGGACCACACACACCTGCACATGCTCACCTACAGGTACGACCACACACACCTGCACACGCTCACCTACAGGTAGGACCACACACACCTGCACACGCTCACCTACAGGTAGGACCACACACACACTCACACACACACACGCTCACCTACAGGTAGGACCACACACACACTCACACACACACACAGTCACCTACAGAAAGGGACCATACACACATCATCAAATCAAATCAAATTTATTTGTATAGCCCATTTTACACGCAAGCATGTCACAGAGGGCTTCACATAGTATGCCCATAGAACTGCCCCTCAACCAACCTAAACCCTCAAGGAAGACAAGGAAAAACTCCCCAAAAACTCTCAACAGGAGAAAAAAAATGGAAGAAACCTTGGGAGGAGCAATTCAGAGAGGGATGACAACACAACACCAAGCTTAGGTCTCAACCAGGTCTTTCTCAGCTCCGAAAGCCGGAGGACCATCTTTTATAGGGCACAGGAATGTAAACATAGATAGTGACAGTCAGGCAGTAATGACGTTACAACAGTCTCAGAGGAAGAGCTTCACAGCTCCCAACACATGACCACTCAGACTAGAGAGATCATAGTTGGCGCTCTCCTTGTAGTCATGACAAAGGACGTTTACCCAGTACTTTCTCCTGATCATGAACATCTATTAACCCTGACACATAGACACAATCTACTGTTATTAATAGCAAGCTTACATGATAAACGTACTAACTAGTATCCAATGACTAGTTCTATTGATTAGTGATTAATGTAAGCACACAGGAAATCCCAATTTCTTCCACAATCCCCTCCTCCAGAGACGGTTGGTGAGAGAGAGGAGCAGAACACAGGCTAAACATAGTCATACAGTGTCGATGGGTTTTGTGTCTGTGTGTGTGTCTGTGTCTGTGTGTGTGTGTGTGTGTGTGTGTGTGTGTGGGTGTGTGTGTGTGTGTGGGTGTGTGTGTGTGTGTGTGTGTGTGTGTGGGTGTGTGTGTGTGTGTCTGTGTGTGTGGGTGTGTGTGGGTGTGTGTGTGTGTGTGTGTGTGTGTGTGGGTGTGTGTGTGTGTGTGGTTGTGTGTGGGTGTGTGTGTGTGTGTGTGTGTGGGTGTGTGTGTGTCAGGAGTTCATCTGATCCTCTGGGTCATGAGGTGGTCTGGGCACTGGGCACTGGCTGCAGGAGCATCACTCACCTCCAGGTGGCACCACTGCACCCATGGTGAGTTACCATGGATACCAGGGATGTTTCCTACAGTAACCATGGTGATGAAGTCACCTAGTCAGTCAGTTCTTCCTTTACAAGCCCCGCCCTCCTCTTCTCTGTCAGCCAACAGCCAACCAGATTCAGCAACCGCTGCCTTCAGACGATTGGTCGGTGTTGGCCACACCTCCGTGTGCTCGGTGTGGGCGGGGCTGGCTGCAGTGTTCAGGGATTGGCTGCTGTTGGTGAGTGACATTTTAGACCAGCAGTTGATACGTCACACTTTGATCTGGTGAGTAGTCAGGAAAGCTGATCAGTGTTTGTGTGTGTGTGAATGTGTGTGTGTGTGTATGGGTGTGTGTCCAGTGCGTAGCTGTGTCAGCCTGCAAGTGTTGGAGTTGGAGCGTGTGAGCGGTCTGGACCAGCAGGGGGCAGGAGAGCAGCTCTGCAGAGAGGGACTGCAGCAGCTGCACACGCTCACCCTCACCTCCACCCCCGTCACCACGGAAACACTGCTGCACCTGCACAGTGAGTCTCTCTCCTCTGACCCTTGACCTAAACACCCTTACCCTGAATCGGCAAAATGCACAAGACCTGAAGACCTACAAACCTCTACATGAGGTACAGTAGATAGACTTTCTAGAATGTTGTGAGGAGGGTATATTCTAGAATGTTGTGTGGAGTGTTCTAGAATGTTGTGTGGAGAGTGTTCTAGAATATTGTGTGCAGGGTATGTTCTACAATGTTACGTGGAGGGTGCTCTAGAATGTCAGGCGGTCCAGACAGTCAGGGCTGGGCCCTAATACAGAGCTGCCCTCCTAATCACCCCCTCCCCCCCCTGCAGGAGTGTGTGCGGGGCTCAGGTCCATGGTGGTCAGGCTGGGAGTGACAGACTGGGATGCTGACAGCTCTGATGCTCAGAGACACAAGCAGGACATGATCAGCAGTCTGCAGGTGAGTCAGTCTGATGTCAGTCTGCCTGTGTCTGTATACCTGCCTGCCTGTCTGCCTACCTGCCTGCCTGTCTGCCTGCCTGCGTGGTGTGTGATGTGTGTGATGGGGGAGTCAGGTGGCTGAGCGGTTAGGGAGTCGGGCTAGTAATCTGAAGGTTACCGGTTCAATTCTGCCTGTGCCAAATGACGTTGTGTCCTTGGGCAAGGCACTTCACCCTACTTGCCTCGGGGGGAATGTCCCTGTACTTACTGTAAGTCGCTCTGGATAAGAGCGTCTGCAAAATGACTAAAATGTAAATGTAAAATGGTGTGTGTGTGTGTGTGATGTGGTGTGTGTGTGATGTGATGTGTGTGTGATGTGGTGTGTGTGTGTGTGGTGTGTGATGTGGTGTATGTGGTGTGTGTGTTCCAGGCCCTGCAGCAGTGTCCAGGTGTGTGTGACGTTCTCCAGCTGAGGGATTCTGCTGACATCCTCCTCCGGCCACCCACATCACCCCACCAATCCTGAGGCAGAATGAACAGAGGAACTGGACAACAGTTTTAGTTTTGTCTCCACTTGTCACTTGTCCTGTATGTTTATATGTTTTGTTTTCACATCATAAACACGTTTATAATGCTTCTCTTTTTTTTGTACATTAATCATAAGAAAACCTCACAAGATTTGTACTTAAAAACTGGTTTATTAAAACAGGATTGTCACAATTCAGGGATCTATGTCTGTCAAAAACAACATACATTCAGTTAGTTCAAAAATAGTAGTTAAATTAATGCATGCAAATAAAAAAGCCATCAGCCTTTTGATTTTCCACTCACTGTAAGTACGGCAAACCATCTGACTGACATCTGACCAGGAGGACGCATTTGTTGAACTGTCAAGCAACTGAACGTTAAAGGCAGCGTTCTCAGCCAAGACACTGGCTGAGTTTTGGATGTCAGTGGCGAGGGAATACTGCTGCAGCACCCCCTGACAGCACGAGAATTAAAAATAATATGACTTGAAAATCCACCACCGCGGCACAGCCCCGCAGTAGCGGACTGGCCATCGGGAGCACCGGGAGAAGAATAACGATGGAAAACTAGGCTAAGAAACGTAAGGGTGGGGCTGAAAAATTAAGAGACAAAAATACATCACCTGGTTTTACCAATTGAAAAAAGGCTATGTTTATTTTACACAAAGCTCCAAAAATATTTTGCGCTCAATTAAAGGCCAAAAGATTTGAAGACGTTACCTAGTCTGTGACGGCTGCTTCCTCCACCCACCTCACACACGCACACACAGCGAGCACACACACAGCAAGCACACACACAGCAAGCACACACACACACAGCAAGCACACACACACACAGCGAGCACACACACACACAGCAAGCACACACACAGCAAGCACAGACACACACACACACAGCAAGCACACACACACACAGCAAGCACACACACTCAGCAAGCACACACACTCAGCAAGCACACACACAGCAAGCACACACACACACACACAGCAAGCACACACACACACACAGCAAGCACACACACACACACACACACAGCAAGCACACACACACAGCAAGCACACACACACACACAGCAAGCACACACACACAGCAAGCACACACACACAGCAAGCAGAAGAGAATAAGGTGAGACCACATCCTTTGGTTTCAGGTCCAGTCACAATGACGGTGTGGCAAGGTTCATTCTAGCTGTCAGTCAATAGACCCTGGTCACCTACACCCCCCCCTCCTCCCCCTCTTCCCCTTCTGTCTTCTAACAGTGAGACAGGTTACCAGTGTCTCTACAAACACAAGACCTAGAAGTATATTATTAAAATGTTTAGGGCATTTCTGCTTTATTGAGACAGATACAGTGAAGGAGACAAAAGATGTAGAGGAGAGGGAGAGAGGGGAGAGATGAGAGAGAGAGATGGGAGAGAGATAGGAGAGAGAGGGAAGAGAGAGAGGGGAGAGAGAGGAGAGAGAGAGCAGAGAGAGAGGGGATAGAGAGATGAGAAAGAGAGAGAGAGAGAGAGAGAGAGAGAGGGGGGAGAGAGAGAGGGAGAGAGGAGAGGGGAGAGAGAGGGAGAGAGAAATGGGAGAGAGGAGAGACAGCAGATGTAGGGGAGAGAGAGAGGGGAGAGGGGAGAGAGAGAGCGGAGGACAGGCTGGATTCCAACCCAGGCCCCTGCGGTGAGACCTACATGGTGCTCAAGACAAGTGAGCTACCTGGAACTGCTTTATACAGACACATGTTACCAGTGTGTTTACAAACAATGGAACCCTCCTGGTTGCCATGGTATCCACTTGCGGTCACAGAAATAGGACCAGGTGGAACTAGAACAGTCTGCAGGTCAGTGATTGGTCCATCAGAGGGGTGTTCTGAGCTGTGATTGGTCCATCAGAGGGCTGTTCTGAGCTGTGGTTGGTCCATCAGAGGGGTGTTCTGAGCTGTGATTGGTCCATCAGAGGGCTGTTCTGAGCTGTGGTTGGTCCATCAGAGGGCTGTTCTGAGCTGTGGTTGGTCTGTCAGGGGGGTTTTCTGAGCTGTGGTTGGTCTGTCAGGGGGGTGTTCTGAGCTGTGATCGGTCCATTCATAATGCATTCTGGGAAGCCAGTGGTCGATACAGATGGCTGATTTTCCACCAATCAGGAGTCTCATAATTTACTCTCATGGAAGTCTTTCTTCTGTCCAATCATGTCCTTTGTCTGACTTGTTGGCCCGCCCTCCTCATCTACAGAGACAATCAACATGCCAATCAAACTCAATCTCTGAGTAAAGAATATAATAGAATTAAACATTATGGATGGAGATTTTTCTTTAGCATCCTTCCGTTAACCCTCGTGCTGCCTTCGGGTCACATGACCCAAAGGTTCATAACGAACCATCGTTGTGTTTACCCAATTTTACCCAATACAAAAACAAATAAAAATAATTTTCTTTTAACCATTCCAATGTGGGGGGCCTGAGACAGCCCGACAGTTAAAAGAAAATGCTTCACTTTGTTTTTGTATGAGGTAAATTTGTCGCAATACGAAGGTGGGTCACAATGACTAATGGGTCAGAATGACCCGAAGTTAACACAAGGGTTAAAGTGAGCCCATACAAATACAATCTCCAATCACTAAATACAGTCTCCAATCACTAAATACAGTCTCCAATCACTAAATACATTCTACATTAATTATATACAATACATTCATGGTAACATAGTTGGGTTTTAGTTAGTGTAGTCAAACGATTAAAATATTTAATCGCGATTAATCGCATTAATGTCATAGTTAACTCGCGATTAATCGCAATTAATCGCACATTTTTATCTATCCTAAATGTCCCTTGATTTCTTTTTGTCCCATAATTTTTTCTAATTTTAATGCTCTTATCAACATTGAAAAGTGGATTGGATTGCTTAGTTAGTGCAAATGTTTTTTGTTGAAAACAACATTGCAACATTGCCTGTATGGAGCTAAATCAGGGCCAAATGTTTTGTTAATTCAAAAAGTTTTGGTCAAAAACGTGAAAAATAAAACCATGAATTCAAAGTAAAAACACATTTTTTTTTCAAGTTGAATAAAATTTCGATTAAAGTCTGGAATTATTTTGAATAAATTATTCATTTTTCATTTTTCATTTTCAGATTTTCACAGTTTCATTATTATTATTTTTTTTAGTTTCAGATCTGTTTTTCAGTTTCAGACTTTTGGCCCCGATTTTGCGTAGGGGGTAAAGAGGCACAAGACTCTGCAGTTGGCATGGCGTCCGCTCCGCCAAGGCAACACGCTGGCGCCAGCGCACAGGTAAGACGTGAAAGATATTAGCCTTTTTGAGGTTGATGTGTCAATGACAAAAAAAGCCACTGTGGGGATAATGTCCCAAAGTATCTATTCAAAAAGGCTAATATCTTTCACGTCTTACCTGTGCGCTGGCACCAGCGTGTTGCCTTGGTGGAGCGGACGCCATGCCAACTGCAGAGTCTTGTGCCTCTTTGCCCCCTACGCAAAATCGGGGCCAAAAGTCTGAAACTGAAAAACAGATCTGAAACTAAAAAAAAAAAAAAAAATGAAACTGTGAAAATCTGAAAATGAAAAATGAAAATTAATAATTTATTCAAAATAATTCCAGACTTTAATCGAAATTTTATTCAACTTGAAAAAAAAATGTGTTAACTTATTTTTACTTTGAATTCATGGTTTTATTTTTCAAGTTTTGACCAAAACTTTTTGAATTAACAAAACATTTGGCCCTGATTTAGCTGTCACTCATAACTCCCGCCTCTGAGTTGAAGCCGAGGCCAAAAGTCAAAAAAAAAAATATATAAAACTCTAACTCAAAAAAAAAGAAAAATTAAGCCGTAAAAAAAGTTTTGAATCTGAAAACATTAAATGTGAAACTATGTGAAAATGTAAAAGTGAAAAATGAAAATTAATCATTTATTCAAAATAATTCCAGACTTTAATCGAAATTGTATTCAACTTGAAAAAAAAATGGTAAACTTATTTTTTCTTTGAATTCATGGTTTTATTTTTCAAGTTTATGACCAAAACATAAATTTTCAATGTCAAGCTTTAGTTTTCAACTAAAGATTTTTTTTTCGAATTAACAAAACATTTGGCCCTGATTTAGCTCCATATGCCTGGCTTTGACGAGGGGGCGGAGAATTCGCATCAGCTGTGTGCTTGGCCATCAAGTGGTAACTGGACGTGCTGCGATGATAACGACAAAACACACAGATCAATTTGGTCTTGTCAATGGAACCATTTGGCAACTTTTTAAAAGTAACCTTTCCATTCAGAATCTTATTGGCATCCATTTTGGCGTCTCGTGCTCGCTATCCACTCAAAACGTAACGTTAGCCTAGTACTCTTTAGCCGGCTCGCAAGCCCAAACAAGTGTGCGACGTGCCTGTTGTTTTGTTTCCGGTCTAGCTAGATCCGGTGTGGTGTTGTAGTTTTTCTAACGTCAAGTTAGAAAAAGTTTTGCTAGGCCAAAAAGAACGTTAATCTCGCGATAAAAAAATGTACGCAGTTAAAATGGGTTTGCGTTAACGCCGTTAATAACGCGTTTAACTGACAGCACTAGTTTTAGTACATTCCATCACAGCAGACCTGTCCCACTGCAACGCCCCTGTTCACCACCAGAGGGGGCTACCTCCCTACTGCAGCAGTGAAACGCCCCTGTACACCACCAGAAGATGCCTTTTGGTTAGGGTTAGGGAAATCTGTATTTTAATTTGGACTTCTGAGCCGTGTGTGTGTGTGTGTGTATGTGAGTGTGTGTGTGTGTAGTCCTCACCCTCAGTGTGTCTGTGCAGCAGTCTGGGTCCAGCCAGTCCGATCCCCAGCGCTCCAACAGGAGCTGTGGTGAGGATGGCCAGAACCGCCACCGTCAGAACATCCAGACCCAACTTCACCAGAACCTCGTCTCCCTCCACAAGAGCCATGTCCAAGGCAGCGGAACCCAAGGCCGCCTGGAACACATAGAACCCCTCAGAACCTCACACACACACACACACACATACTCTCATACTCTCATACTGACCTGGACAGTGTCTTTAGGAATCCAAGCCACAGAGATGAAGATCTTCTCCTTCAGGGTGAACCCTTCAAAGTGAACCAGGAGGAAGGTAGCCAGAAGGCGAACCAGCAGGCCTGTACAGAGACAGGCCATCCCCAAGCCTGGAGACAGAGGTCATCAGCCTTGTTCCTCCTCCACATGAGATGTGCTTGTAGTGAAGGTAACATGTCTTACCCACAGTGTTGGGGTCCAGAGTGGACACGGTGATCTCTGCTCCGATCAGTCCAAACAGCAGAGGCTGGAAGATATCCCACGCTCTCCCCACCATCGCTGCTACTGGGGCCTGGGTAGAGGACACACACACCTGAGAAACACACTTGATGACTGAAGCACAGACCCTGGTCCCAGTGTTGTAGTACTCCAGACCGGTCTTGGTCTCCAGACCACATTCTGAAGGTCTCAGTCTTGTCTCGGTCTCGGACAAAGAAGACTCTGGATTTTATTTCAAGACTGGTCAAGACCACAACTGCGGGAATATCACTAAATTGCCTGTGCATTGTTTAATTTATTTCTTAATATGATTACTGTTATTGGATGTAAAACGTCACGCTTCAAATGCAACCAATAACTTAACTCATTTCTTATTTGAAATTACCCATCACCCCTCTTCGCACCCCAAAAGTGAATGAGGAAGATAGGCAAAACAGTGGCTTTCTGAAGATGTTGGCCAAATCAGCTATAATTAGATTTGGTTACCTGAACCACAAAGACTTTACAATAACGTCCAAAAGATAACACACAGTTTGTGTAACTTCTGCAAAGAGACGCTTACTGAGACGGCTGGCACTAGGCCTACATCAAACCTTTACCGGCATTTAGAAAGAAAACATTAAAAAAGGTAAGCTAGGCGTAAGTGACGCTAGCAAAGCTAGCCTAGCTACCTAACGCTTGCAATGTGCCTCTGTACCAAAACTCTTCAGAAATCTCTTCCCCCATTACACAAAGAGATTTAGCTAGTATTAGCTAAATAACATACTGTATGTTTCAGGGCGTCAGTTTCAGTTGCTTGCCAGATTTTGTTTGTGATAACAAGCCAGGCCATATAAAGCAATGTAGCTAATGATAAATATAAAGTTATGTTACATCAACGTTTACTCATGGCAGCTGCTTACCTCTCCCGACTTCATAATGTTAAGTTAAACGCCGTGGACCACAGTACCGCGCTCCTTCACTTGGGTGAGAGAGAGATGTGAAAGCAGAGAGCGAGTAGGCCTAATAATGTGCCTCTAAGAAAAAGAAGAAAAATAACATGGGCTGTTTTGCCTGGCCATAAGCACACAGCACTACTTCAAGAGTGCAATTTTTTGTTCAAATACAGTTACAGATCAAATCTAACTTATTACCTAGTCAAACCCTACTGCTTGTGTGTTTTGAGTGGTCTGGTCTTGACCCGGTCTCACCCTGCCTGGGTCTATGTCTTGACTCAGTCTCGACCCCTCAAAGTCTTGGTATTGACTCGGTCTTGATACACTCTGGTCTTGGTCCTGTCTTGGTCTCGATACACTCTGGTCTTGGTCCTGTCTGGGTCTTGATACACTCTGGTCTTGGTCCTGTCTTGGTCTCGATACACTCTGGTCTTGGTCCTGTCTGGGTCTTGATACACTCTGGTCTTGGTCCTGTCTGGGTCTTGATACACTCTGGTCTTGGTCCTGTCTGGGTCTTGATATACTCTGGTCTTGGTCCTGTCTGGGTCTTGATACACTCTGGTCTTGGTCATGACTTGGTCTCGGTTTAGGTGGTCTTGACTACAACACTGCCTGGTCCTGATAGCCACCACGCTCACCTTGTCCCCCCCCCAGCCCAGGGCTGCCAGGAAGGCCATGACCAGGGTACACACGCTCCCAGCTCCAGGGAAGCCCACCACTCTGCTGCCGAACACGGCGCAGACAGACAGACCCAGCAGCATCACGCAGCGCCTCAACACCAAGTCCTCCTGCACACAGAGAGGTGTCAACACACACACACAAACACACACAAACACACACAAACACACACAAACACACAAAGGTGTTCCAGACCTGATCCTTGCTTGGGAAGAAGCAGATGAATATTCCCAGCAGGAGTCCGACCCCCATGCCTCCAACCACATCCAGCAGGCCCTTGTTCATCCATGTAGAGTCTGCAAAGACCAATAGCTTAGCTTAGCATAGCAAATTGTACTGAATTGCATAACAAAATGCCATAGAGTAGCATAGCTTAGTTTAGCATGCAAAATCATGTTACTAAATGCTAAAGCATAGCAAAGCATATAATATTTTACTAAATAACTATCTTAAGGTACACAGAATAGCATAGCACAGAATAGCATACAGTACTGTGATTAACACAACAGAGTACAGCATTGCAAAAATAATTGTATTAATTCACCTTTTGAGCTGGCCATAGCCAGGCAGGTGGTGAAGCCGGTGATGGCCAGGACAGCATCTAGCCTCCCAGCAGTCATCAGGAGGGTGGGGATGTCCTTCTCCACCCCATAACCATCCTTCTGTAAGAGCAACATGGAGGGAATCACCACCGCCTGAGACACAGCGCTCAGGACAAACCTGGAGACACAGGGGACAAACTTGGAGACATAGGGACAGAACACACCTGGAGACACAGGGACAGAATACACCTGGAGACACAGGGGACAGAACACACCTGGAGACACAGGGGACAGAACACACCTGGACACACAGGGACAGAACACACCTGGAGACACAGGGGACAGAACACACCTGGAGACATAGGGACAGAACACACCTGGAGACACAGGGACAGAACACACCTGGAGACACAGGGGACAAACTTGGAGACATAGGGGACAGAACACACCTGGAGACACAGGGGACAGAACACACCTGGAGACACAGGGACAGAACACACCTGGAGACACAGGGGACAGAACACACCTGGAGACATAGGGACAGAACACACCTGGAGACACAGGGACAGAACACACCTGGAGACACAGGGGACAAACTTGGAGACATAGGGGACAGAACACACCTGGAGACACAGGGGACAGAACACACCTGGAGACACAGGGACAGAACACACCTGGAGACACAGGGGACAGAACACACCTGGAGACATAGGGACAGAACACACCTGGAGACACAGGGACAGAACACACCTGGAGACACAGGGGACAGAACACACCTGGAGACACAGGGGACAGAACACACCTGGAGACATAGGGGACAGAACACACCTGGAGACACAGGGACAGAACACACCTGGAGACACAAGGACAGAACTTGGTGAAGTTCAGTCCTAAACAAGAGCCAGACTTGACTCACCCCAGGATGAAGCCCCATACCCAGGGGAGCCCCATGAGGAAGTGAGACACCACTGCAACTGTGCAGGCCTCCACTGTACAGGGTCCTACTGCCACACGCAAACACACCGCTTTCAGCCTCCGCAGAGCCTACACACAAACACACACACTCAGAACTGGTCCTCATCGTTGCTTAGGCCTCCGTTGGGAAGTGGTCTGTGTGTGTGAAGTATTTATATTTGTAGTACCGTAGGGTCTTGTCCCAGTCCAACCCGGGTCAACATGATGGCCCGAGAGATGTTCCTCAGAGCAACAGACCATGTTTGGTCGATGTACACCGCATCAGTTACATAGGGAACATTACGCAGCACTAATCCAGCCAGCAACATCCCTGTCACACACACATACACACAATTCAGAACATTGGTTCTCAAATGGTGTTTCCATTCAGTTTTCCAGTGCAGTTTGTGGAACATACCAAGTAGAGGAGGGAAGGGGGGGAGAGTGGGCAGCTTGATCATCCCCACCAGGTTTCCTCCACACACAGCACAGAGGAACAAGATCACTATGCCAAACAGCTTCCCTCCAGGCAGACACTCTCTCTGGGTGATGGACCACACCACCCCGAACAGCAACGCTAGCAGACATGCTGCAGGGATAGAGCCACAGTTGACACATCCTGACTAAGCATTTAATTACAAACACAATGGTTTAATCATTGATACTCACACCCCCTGTAACACACATTTCCACACACACATACCCCAGATATACATACATAAACACAAACACACACCTTTGGTGATGGCTTGAGCCAGCAAGCCCTGAGGTCTAGGACATCTTTGTCTCAGGTTGTTACAACAGGAACAGGAGGAGGAAGAGTCGGCCATGGTCATCCTCACCTGGACACTCACACACAATATTTCATTTTACCTGACATGCATGACCACAGTTCCAACCTGACTCCACCAGTTCAACATTTCCAACAGAGAGTTACCTGCAGCAGGGAGAACTTCCAGGTCCTTCTAGTACTCTCTAGGAGAGTGTGGAGCCCCGTGTGGGAGTTCCTCTTCTCAGCTTCAGTCCCCTGCTTCCTTCTCCTTCGCCACTCTCTCTGTCTTACCCTGCGTGGTGTGTGTCTCTCCAGAGGTCCTAAAGTCCAGAGTCTCCTCTTCCTTTATAAGCAGCGGGAGTGCGCACTTCTGTAAAACGTTAACTCACTTCTGAGAAACGGTTCGTCCTGAAGAAACCCTGAAGATTCTGCTGGCAGAAAATGGCTGAGCGATGGAAATGAATAAGAGGGTGTGGAGGTAGCGGGAGGAGGTGAGGGAGGAGGTGAGGGTGAAGGGGTAGAGAGATGAGGAGAAGGAGGGGTGAGGGGATGAGGTTGTGAGGAGGTAGCATGAAGAGGTAAGGGGGAGAGGGGGTGAAGGGATGAGGGGTGAGGAGGGATGAGGTGAGAGTATGAAGAGATGAGGGTGAAGGGGTAGAGAGATGAGGAGGGGATGAGGAGTGTTAGGGTTAGGGGGTGGAGTGGTGAGGGGTGAGGTTAGGGGGTGAGGGGATGAGGAGGTGAGGGGTGAGGTTACGGGGTGGAGTGGTGAGGAAGGGAGAGAGTCTGGATGAGACAGACTCAGTTGGATACCCTCAGTGTGCGAATTATACAATGACCATCGGGGGGGTCAACTCACTGCCCCCATGAAGTTCACCCCTGCCGCCGCCCCAACCAAGTAAACGGCAATGGCACACACAAACTATTGTAGTCATTTCTTTCTGAAATAAAAAAGTTGATCTTTACAAAACTACCAGAGGAACATATCTGACTGTTCATCACAAAATACGGTAGTTGGAAATCTCTCCAGATTCTGACAAGCAATGAGACAGATAAATTAAGCTATCTTGCTTGATACAGAGCTAGCGATAGCTATCTTTTAAGTTGGTGGGTGGTTAACCATGTTTCTATCATTAACATTTTTGTGAATATTCTACAGCTAATTGGCATTACAAATACATTCGTGACAGATTTTTTGGGAGTATTAGATAGCTAACTTGCCTTTCTTGAACTTTCTCACGACGCGGAACGTACCGCTACTTGGCTACACTGAGGTGATTGAACCAGCACAATGCCTGGTCACTCGCGCTGTTTCTTGTTTCTCCCTCCTTCCCTCTCCCTCCTCCCCTCTCCCTCTCCTCTCTCCCGCCTCCCTCCCTCTGTTCTGTCAGTGTTCTCACACTCAGGGCTGTAGTTTTACAACTTTGATGATTGATCTGCAAGGTCGTTAAGAGGTTGTCTACACCTACACACCTGATCACAAACCGGACCATAAGCTGGTGTGAGAACCACTTGACACACACACACACACACACACTTATGAAAAAAACACACAAGTGAAATGTTTATTTTGTCAGCTGGAGGGTGTTAAGACCTGTCAGGAATACCTGCAGTTCCTCCTTCCAGAGAGAGAGAGAGAGAGAGGAGGAGAGAAAGAGAGAGAGAGAGCGAGAGAGAGAGGGAGAGAGAGAGAGGAGGAGAGAGAGAGAGGGAGAGAGAGAGAGGAGGAGAGAGAGAGAGAGAGAGAGAGAGAGAGAGAGAGAGAGAGAGAGGGAGAGAGCAGGAGAGAGAGGGAGAGAGAGGGAGAGGGAGAGAGGAGAGAGAGGAGGAGAGAGAGAGAGAGGGAGAGAGAGAGAGGGAGAGAGAGGGAGAGAGAGGGAGAGAGGAGAGAGAGGAGGAGAGAGAGAGAGAGAGAGAGAGAGAGAGAGAGAGAGAGAGAGAGAGAGAGAGAGAGAGAGAGAGAGAGAGAGAGAGAGAGAGTAGTCGGTCTGAAGGTCTTCTTCCTAGGATCTCCTCAACATGACCAAACTGAAGCTGAGGCAGAACAAACCTGCTTCCAGGTAGAGGGGGCTGGAGAACTACAAGCTTCATCAAGACTACAAGTCCCAGATTTTATATGATTTGTCACCACTCCAGGTCTCTGATTGGCTGATTTCATAACTTGCTCTCCAACTGCTCCGCCCCCTCACCAGTGGGCTGTTTAACTGATGCGGTGTCTTCCTGAGTGCCTGATGGAAAGACCAGAGTTACACACCTGCCAACATGTGTGTGTGTGTGTATCTGTTCTCACCCTCCCTCTGAGAATGTGTGTTTGTTCTCACCCTCCCTCTGAGAGTGTGTGTATGTCCTCACTTTACCTCTGTGTGTGTATGTTTGTGTATGGTCTCAACTTACCTCTACAAGTGTGTGTGTGTTTTCGTGTGTCCTCACCTTCCAATCATTGTTGCTTTAAGTGTGTGTCCGTACGTACTTTCATCCTCCCTTCCTGTCAGTGTGTGTATGTGTGTGTGTGTGTGTGAGTGTGTGTGTGTGTAGTCCTCACCCTCAGTGTGTCTGTGCAGCAGTCTGGGTCCAGCCAGTCCGATCCCCAGCGCTCCAACAGGAGCTGTGGTGAGGATGGCCAGAACCGCCACCGTCAGAACATCCAGACCCAACTTCACCAGAACCTCGTCTCCCTCTACACGAGCCATGTCCAGGGCAGCGGAGCCTATGGCTGCCTGGAACACACACACACACACACGGTCAGATAAATGTAGCCTTACAAACTTAGTTTAGCTTCCCCACCTTCCTTTCTGCTTGTTTAAGTTAAACACACACACACACTCTTACCTGGACAGTAGCTTTGGGAAGCCAGGCCACAGAGATGAAGATCTTCTCCTTCAGGGTGAACCCTCCAAAGTGAACCAGGAGGAAGGTAGCCAGAAGGCGAACCAGCAGGCCTGTACAGAGACAGGCCATCCCCAAGCCTGGAGACAGAGGTCATCAGCCTTGTTCCTCCTCCACATGAGATGTGCTTGTAGTGAAGGTAACATGTCTTACCCACAGTGTTGGGGTCCAGAGTGGACACGGTGATCTCTGCTCCGATCAGTCCAAACAGCAGAGGCTGGAAGATATCCCACGCTCTCCCCACCATCGCTGCTACTGGGGCCTGGGTAGAGGACACACACACCTGAGAAACACACTTGATGACCACAGCACAGGCCCTGGTCCTGATAGCCACCACGCTCACCTTGTCCCCCCCCCAGCCCAGGGCTGCCAGGAAGGCCATGACCAGGGTACACAGCCCCCCAGCTCCAGAAAACCCTGCTACATGACTCCCAAACACAGAGAAGACAGACAGACCCAGCAGCATCACGCAGCGCCTCAACACCAAGTCCTCCTGCACACAGAGAGAGGGGAGAGAGGGAGGGAGAGAGAGAGAGAGAGAGAGAGAGAGAGAGAGAGAGAGAGAGAGAGAGAGAGAGGAGAGAGAGAGAGGAGAGAGAGAGAGATAGGTTTATATCAACAGATCAACTGTGGAGAGCAGAAAGTGTAGCTGATGTGTTTTCTAGCATCAGAAAATAGGGATTATAATCTATTCAAACCAAACATACAGGCACACACACTACACACAAACACACACACACACACACTATACAAACACACACACACTACACAAACACACACACAGGGGTTTGTTCTGGACCTGATCCTGGCTTGGGAAGAAGCAGATGAATATTCCCAGCAGAAGTCCGACCACCGTGCCGCCCAAGACTTCTAACAGGCCCTTCAGGATGTTCATCCAGGTGGAACCTGCAGGGACGCAGAGCATGATACAGCTTAGATTAGGATCCTGAGTTCACACATTCTCCCTGTGCTATGGGTTCCCTCCGCAAAGAATCAAATAGAAAGAACCTCAATAAAAACATGCAGAACAGATTTCTCTCCTGCTCATGACCCTGGTCAGATGAGCACTTGGACTTGGCCCCACATCGCATTGATGGCTTTTAACCAGAGCTAGCAAAATCCACACATCCTTCACTCAAGTAGAAGTACAGATACTCATGTTTAAAAAGACTCTTGTAAAGGTTGAAGTGCTGACTACACTTTTTCAGTTCAAGTAAGGAAGTGTGGGCTCTGACATATACTTAAGTAAAAAGTAACCATTACTAATACCTGTTGGACCTCTCATCATATGAATAAATTAATACAAAAAGACACTACAGATGCAGACTTTTTTGGGGAAAATATTTTTTCAACCTTTAGAACCTTTTTTTCCAAAATATTTTTTCAACTTTTAGAACGTTTTTTTCCTAAATATTTTTTCAACGTTTCAAAACTTTTTTCAAAAGATTATTTTCAGACTTTAGAAACTTTCTTTTCGAAAATATTGTTTCAACCTTTCGGAACTTTATTTGTGAAAATATGTTTTAAACCTTTAGAAAAAAATGTTCGCTACATGCATCAAAAATTTGCGTTGGGGTTGAACACAGCATTAGAGACGGGGAGAGCGCGTGAGAGGCAACGTGTCCAGGTTGATGAGAACATCAATATCATGTGTTAATATTAAGTGTAGACTAATTCCTTGGCGAGGAGGATATTTTCACTAAAGCTTAATAATTTTTATTTTGCGATTATTTACTGTTTAAAATGGTTTTATTAAAGTTAAATGAATCTACAGGTGTTGCCGTTGTTTGTCCAAATTGTTTTAATTTAATCAAATTGCATAAACGATAACTAGTTCACCTAGACAATTTAGATTTGTAGTATACATTAGAAGGCAATAGGACAGCTTAGCATAGCATACATTAGTACAAAATAGGATAGCTTAGCATACATTAGTACAAAATAGGATAGCTTAGCATAGCATATTGGAGTGTAATATAGGATATCTCAGCATAGCATACAGTAGTGTAAAATAGGATAGCTTAGCATAGCATCACATTGAAATATTTACCTTTTGAGAAAGCCACACCCAGGCAGGTGGTGAAGCCAGTGATGGCCAGGACGTCGTCAAAACTCCCAGCAGCCATCAGGAGGGTGGGGATGCCCTTCTGCACCCCATAACCATCCTTCTGTAAGAGCAACATGGAGGGAACCACCACCGCTGGAGACACAGCGCTCAGGACAAACCTGGAGACACAGGGGACAGAACACACCTGGAGACACAGGGGACAGAACACACCTGGAGACACAGCGCTCAGGACGAACCTGGAGACACAGGGACAGAACACACCTGGAGACACAGGGACAGAACACACCTGGAGACACAGGGGACAGAACACACCTGGAGACACAGGGGACAGAACACACCTGGAGACACAGGGACAGAACACACCTGGAGACACAGGGGACAAACCTTGACACACAGGGACAGAACACACCTGGAGACACAGGGGACAAACCTGGACACACAGGGACAGAACACACCTGAAGACAAAGGGACAGAACACACCTGGAGACACAGGGCACAGAACACACCTGGAGACACAGGGACAGAACACACCTGGAGACACAAGGACAGGACTTGGTGAAGTTCAGTCCTAAACAAGAGCCAGACTTGACTCACCCCAGGATGAAGCCCCATACCCAGGGGAGCCCCATGAGGAAGTGAGACACCACTGCAACTGTGCAGGCCTCCACTGTACAGGGTCCTACTGCCACACGCAAACACACCGCTTTCAGCCTCCGCAGAGCCTACACACAAACACACACACACTCAGAACTGGTCCTCATCGTTGCTTAGGCCTCCGTTGGGAAGTGGTCTGTGTGTGTGAAGTATTTATATTTGTAGTACCGTAGGGTCCAGTCCTAGTCCAGCACGGGTCAATATGATGGCCAGTGCGATGTTCCTCAGAGCAGCAGACCATGTTTGGTCGATGTACACCGCATCAGTTACATAGGGAACATTACGCAGCACTAATCCAGCCAGCAACATCCCTGTCACACACACATACACACAATTCAGAACATTGGTTCTCAAATGGTGTTTCCATTCAGTTTTCCAGTGCAGTTTGTGGAACATACCAAGTAGAGGAGGGAAGGGGGGGAGAGTGGGCAGCTTGATCATCCCCACCAGGTTTCCTCCACACACAGCACAGAGGAACAAGATCACTATGCCAAACAGCTTCCCTCCAGGCAGACACTCTCTCTGGGTGATGGACCACACCACCCCGAACAGCAACGCTAGCAGACATGCTGCAGGGATAGAGCCACGGTTGACACATCCTGACTAAGCATTTAATTACAAACACAATGGTTTAATCATTGATACTCACACCCCCTGTAACACACATTTCCACACACACATACCCCAGATATACATACATAAACACAAACACACACCTTTGGTGATGGCTTGAGCCAGCAAGCCCTGAGGTCTAGGACATCTTTGTCTCAGGTTGTTACAACAGGAACAGGAGGAGGAAGAGTCGGCCATGGTCATCCTCACCTGGACACTCACACACAATATTTCATTTTACCTGACATGCATGACCACAGTTCCAACCTGACTCCACCAGTTCAACATTTCCAACAGAGTTACCTGCAGCAGGGAGAACTTCCAGGTCCTTCTAGTACTCTCTAGGAGAGTGTGGAGCCCCGTGTGGGAGTTCCTCTTCTCAGCTTCAGTCCCCTGCTTCCTTCTCCTTCGCCACTCTCTCTGTCTTTCCCTGTGTGGTGTGTGTGTACTCTCTCTGTCTTCCTCTGCGTGGTGTGTGTCTCTCCAGCAGATTGCACTTTACTCTTAACAAAGATCACGCCCGCTTTTCCATTCTCCCAGAGTGTGTGTGTGTGTTTGTGTGTCATGTGTGTAGGTATGTGTGAGAATAAAAGAGAGAATGGACTTTGTACCCCCTCTATCCCTCTCCCTCCTCCCGCCTCCCTCCCTCTGTTCTGTCAGTGTTCTCACACTCAGGGCTGTAGTTTTACATCAGAGTTTTACAACTCTGATGATTGATCTGCAAGGTCATTAAAAGGTTGTATAAACCAACACACCTGATCACAAACAGGACCATAATCTGGACTATTAACGCATACATACACCCACATACACACACATGCATACATCTACACATACACAAACGCACAGATTGAGTGACACTTTTATTGTCCTATATATCAGCTGCAGTATATCAACCCCAGTCAGGCTCACTGCGAATAAGTTCCTCTTTACAGAGACAGGAGAAGACAGAGAGAGGGATGGAGGGAGAGAGGGAGGGAGGGAGAGAGGGATGGAGGGAGAGAGGGATGGAGGGAGAGAGGGATGGAGGTCTGAAGGTATTCTCTGTCCAGCTTTGTCCATCCAGAGCAGCGATGGAACACATCCTGATTCCTGGTTAAGGTGGCTGGAGACAGGAAAAACTACAGCTTCACTAGAACTACCAAGTCCCAAATATCATGTGACTTCAAACCACTCCTGGTCTCTGATATGCTGATTTCACATCCTGCTCTCTGCCGGTTCCATCCCCTCAGCAGCGGGGTCCTCAGACACTCCTGGGGCGTCTTCCTGAGTGCCTGACAGAAAGACCAGAGTTACACACCTGACAATGTGTGTGTGTGTATGTGTGTGTGTGTGTGTTTGTGTGAGTGTGTGTGTAGTCCTCACCCTCAGTGTGTCTGTGCAGCAGTCTGGGTCCAGCCAGTCCGATCCCCAGCGCTCCAACAGGAGCTGTGGTGAGGATGGCCAGAACCGCCACCGTCAGAACATCCAGACCCAACTTCACCAGAACCTCGTCTCCCTCCACACGAGCCATATCCAGGGCAGCGGAGCCTATGGCTGCCTGGAACACACACACACACACACACGGTCAGATAAATGTAGCCTTACAAACTTAGTTTAGCTTCCCCACCTTCCTTTCTGCTTGTTTAAGTTAAACACACACACACACACTCTTACCTGGACAGTAGCTTTGGGAAGCCAGGCCACAGAGATGAAGATCTTCTCCTTCAGGGTGAACCCTCCAAAGTGAACCAGGAGGAAGGTAGCCAGAAGGCGAACCAGCAGGCCTGTACAGAGACAGGCCATCCCCAAGCCTGGAGACAGAGGTCATCAGCCTTGTTCCTCCTCCACATGAGATGTGCTTGTAGTGAAGGTAACATGTCTTACCCACAGTGTTGGGGTCCAGAGTGGACACGGTGATCTCTGCTCCGATCAGTCCAAACAGCAGAGGCTGGAAGATATCCCACGCTCTCCCCACCATCGCTGCTACTGGGGCCTGGGTAGAGGACACACACATCTGAGAAACACACTTGATGACTGAAGCATAGGCCCTGGTCCTGATAGCCACCACGCTCACCTTGTCCCCCCCCCAGCCCAGGGCTGCCAGGAAGGCCATGACCAGGGTACACAGCCCCCCAGCTCCAGGGAAGCCCACCACTCTGCTGCCGAACACGGCGCAGACAGACAGACCCAACAGCATCACGCAGCGCCTCAACACCAAGTCCTCCTGCACACAGAGACAGAGAGAGAGACAGAGAGAGAGAGAGAGAGAGAGAGAGAGAGAGAGAGAGAGAGAGAGAGAGAGAGAGAGAGAGAGAGAGAGAGAGAGAGAGAGAGAGAGAGAGAGAGAGAGAGAGAGAGAGAGAGAGAGAGAGAGAGAGAGAAGGTTTGTTCCCAGTGTGGTGCTAACACCATGTAGGTCTAACCACAATCTCACTCCCTCACACTGTGCAGACCCATACCTGGTCTTTGCTGGGGAAGAGCTGTAGGAAGACTCCTAGGATTGCCCCTGCAGCCGAGCCCCCAAGCACCTCCAGCACACCATAACCCATGTTATACCACGCCGATCCTGCAGGGGGAGATAGAGGCCACGATAACAATGTCAGCAATGCTGCAGAGTGGCCACTGTGTGTGTGTGTGTAGGTGTGTAGGTGTGTGTGTGTAGGTGTGTGTGTGTTACCTGAAGCAAAAGCCACACCCAGGCAGGTGGTGAAGCCAGTGATGGCCAGGACATCGTCCAAACTCCCAGCAGCCATCAGGAGGGTGGGGATGCCCTTCTGCACCCCATAACCATCCTTCTGTAAGAGCAACATGGAGGGAACCACCACCGCTGGAGACACAGCGCTCAGGACAAACCTGGAGACACAGGGGACAGAACACACCTGGAGACACAGGGGACAGAACACACCTGGAGACACAGCGCTCAGGACAAACCTGGAGACACAGGGGACAGAACACACCTGGAGACACAGGGGACAGAACACACCTGGAGACACAGGGGACAGAACACACCTGGAGACACAGGGGACAGAACACACCTGGAGACACAGGGGACAAACCTTGACACACAGGGACAGAACACACCTGGAGACACAGGGGACAGAACACACCTGGAGACACAGGGGACAAACCTGGACACACAGGGACAGAACACACCTGAAGACAAAGGGACAGAACACACCTGGAGACAAAGGGCACAGAACACACCTGGAGACACAGGGACAGAACACACCTGGAGACACAAGGACAGAACTTGGTGAAGTTCAGTCCTAAACAAGAGCCAGACTTGACTCACCCCAGGATGAAGCCCCATACCCAGGGGAGCCCCATGAGGAAGTGAGACACCACTGCAACTGTGCAGGCCTCCACTGTACAGGGTCCTACTGCCACACGCAAACACACCGCTTTCAGCCTCCGCAGAGCCTACACACAAACACACACACTCAGAACTGGTCCTCATCGTTGTTTAGGCCTCCGTTTGGAAGTGGTCTGTGTGTGTGAAGTATTTATATTTGTAATACCGTAGGGTTCAGTCCTAGTCCAGCACGGGTCAATATGATGGCCAGTGCGATGTTCCTCAGAGCAGCAGACCATGTTTGGTCGATGTACACCGCATCAGTTACATAGGGAACATTACGCAGCACTAATCCAGCCAGCAACATCCCTGTCACACACACATACACACAATTCAGAACATTGGTTCTCAAATGGTGTTTCCATTCAGTTTTCCAGTGCAGTTTGTGGAACATACCAAGTAGAGGAGGGAAGGGGGGGAGAGTGGGCAGCTTGATCATCCCCACCAGGTTTCCTCCACACACAGCACAGAGGAACAAGATCACTATGCCAAACAGCTTCCCTCCAGGCAGACACTCTCTCTGGGTGATGGACCACACCACCCCGAACAGCAACGCTAGCAGACATGCTGCAGATAAGCACACACACACTTCAGCCTTGGTTTTGCCCATGCTGCTGGTGATGATGCTGGTGAGGAAGGTGTTACCTGCAGTGATGATGCTGGCCAGCAGCCCTGAGGGACGCCAGCATCTGATAGCAGGGAGCCAGGGGGTGGAGCCAGAAGCAGCCTTTATGATGTCACACTGCATTCCATCTCCCATGGTGCCTTGCGCCTGTGCCTCCCTGCCAGTCTATGTAAACACAAGTGTCCTTTCAACACGTTTATTTACAATACACCCACTTTAAAATAAACTTCAAGTCCTAAATTATTTACAGCAATCAACTACAAGCTCTAAATGGTTTACATTGATGTACTAGACATTTTAAGTTCATTTACAAAAGTCAAAGTCAAAGAGTTCTGTGTCAGTAAACATGTAGACCTATACTAACACAGGGAGAAGTCTCAGATCACTACCGCTGGATGGATGAGTTCTAATGCTCTGGTGAGAAGAAGGTAATGTCTGTTCTACAAGGTTCTGTGTGTTCTAGAAGGTTCTGGTGTGCTCTAGAAGGTTCTGGTGTGCTCTATACGGTTTGGGTGTGTTCCAGAAAGTTCTGGTTTACATACCCCTGTGTCTCTCTCTTCTGTGCCCTCCTTCATCCGAGAGTATGGCTGGCTCCCTTCAAACTCCATCCCTGCTTGACAGGCTCCCGCCTGGAGCACACACTCACAGGCTGATCACTCACAGGCTGATCAACGTGGACTCTGAGCATCAGAAACTGGGATCTCTGTTAGCAGCTGATACTCACTGCTACCAGCTCATCTGACTCACACACCACTCGAGGCTGTGTGTGTGTGTGTCACTGAGGTGACTGTCCTGTCATTTACCAATGTGACAGGACAACTCAGTAAAACCCTGGTATTATCTCTCTCCCCTCTCCCCCTCAGACTCACACACACACAGACAGAGACACACTCAACCCCCCACCTCCACACACACGCACACACACAGGTTAATAACATGCTTCTCTTCTGTACCATCAACAACAGACCAATCCCTGGTCAACCCCAACCACACTGACCTGGTGTGTGTGTGTGTGTGTGTGTGTGTGTGTGTGTGTGTGTGTGAGAGAGAGTCTGAGACAGAGTACTTACGTGGGCAGTGTGTACACAGTGTGTATATATTCCTATACAAAGAAAAATAAGTAGAGAACAAGAGAGAGAAAGAGGGGGGGAAGACAGAGAGACTTTGTCATGGAGAGCTCTGAAGAGCTCTTTATATCAACTTTATTTATGTTATATTTCCACTTAAGAAAGAAAGGTACTAGTCACCCTGTGTCAGTCCTCTTTCCATGCACCCCCTCCACCCCCCCGTTACAGCACCTCTGCTCACTGGAGGGAGAGAGACAGAGAGACAGCTAGAGAGACAGCTAGAGAGAGAGAGAGATAGAGGGAGAGAGAGAGAGAGAGAGAGAGAGAGAGAGAGAGAGAGAGAGAGAGAGAGAGAGAGGAGAGGAAGAGAGACAGATCGAGGGAGAGAGAGAGGGGAGAAAGAGAGACAGATAGAGAGAGAGAGAGAGAGGGAGAGAGAGAGAGAGAGAGAGAGAGAGAGAGAGAGAGAGAGAGAGAGAGAGAGAGAGAGAGAGAGAGAGAGAGAGAGAGAGAGAGAGAGAGAGAGAGAGAGAGAGAGAGAGAGGAGAAAGAGAGACAGATAGAGAGAGATAGAGGGAGAGAGGAGGGGGAGAGAGAGAGATGTAGAGGGAGAGAGGAGGGGGAGAGATAGAGAGACAGATAGAGAGAGATAGAGGGAGAGAGGAGGGGGAGAGAGAGAGGAGGGAAGATATCTGTTCCTCTCTTTCTATCCTTCCCTTCTGCCTTGTTCTCTCCCACACGGGGTGGCAGAGAGAGGGAGAGAGGGATGGAGAGATGGAAGAATGGAGAGGCAGAGTTAATGTTTGGCATGAAAAGGTAACCTGGGTTCATAAACCAAAGATGACACTCTCTCTGGATCACACACACACATGCGCACACACACATTAGCACACACACATTAGCACACACACACACTAACCGTGGGCATAGACATTGTGCCTTGTTTGGCTCTGCACTTCTCTTTTTATAAATATTCTGCCACCCTCCGTCCAGACACAGACCAGACATAACACACACACGCACACACAGACAAACACACACGCACACACACACACACACAGACATACATACACACACAGGATCCAACATCAGATTTAGTTTGGTGATATTCCTTTATTATTGCAGACAGCTGTAATATCATGTTCATAGTAGGCAAATAAAAAATCTACTTACACACACACAGATTCACACACACATTCACAGATAGTAAAACACAGTTATTATATAGATACAGATACTTAAAAAAACGCTTTCATCTATTTACAATAAGGCATGCAATAAGAAAGATGCTTTGATGGAAGGTTACAACCCTAACCCTGCTGGTTTGTGATGGAGGATAACCCTGCTGGTTTGTGATGGAGGATAACCCTGCTGGTTTGTGATGGAGGATAACCCTGCTGGTTTGTGATGGAGGATAACCCTGCTGGTTTGTGATGGAGGATAACCCTGCTGGTTTGTGATGGAGGATAACCCTGCTGGTTTGTGATGGAGGATAACCCTGCTGGTTTTTGATGGAGGATAACCCTGCTGGTTTGTGATGGAGGATAACCCTGCTGGTTTGTGATGGAGGATAACCCTGCTGGTTTGTGATGGAGGATAACCCTGCTGGTTTGTGATGGAGGATAACCCTGCTGGTTTGTGATGGAGGATAACCCTGCTGGTTTGTGATGGAGGATAACCCTGCTGGTTTGTGATGGAGGATAACCTTGCTGGGATACAACTTCACATACGACCAGCATGTATGTGTGTATTATGTGTGTGAGTGTGTTTGTGTGTGTGTGTTATGTGTATGAGTGTGTTTATGTGTGTGTGTTTATGTGTGTGTGTGTTTATGTGTGAGTTTGTGTGTTTAAACCCTCAGGTGACTTCCAGGTAAGAGGCCGAGGCTCTGTGGTTGCCATGGTTTGCTCGTGTAGTGGCACCGGCGTTGCCATGGAGACCAACACCTGTGGTGACCAGCCTATTGCCATGGTGATACAGCCCGCTGGTCAGGCTGCCATGGCGACTGGAAGCGGAGCTCTTCCTGCGGCGGTCGCCGGGGTCACATGACTCCATCCTGGTAACGTACATGCTGCTCTGGCGGTTTGCGTGGCAACGGGCGGAAAGCAGTTCCATCCTGTCGTGCTCCGAGAGAGAGATGCAGGGACACCAGCGTAGCACACATTTAAACCCTGCACGGAACCTGCACACAAACACACACACACAGTGTTGTATATCACACTCTGAGTGTGTATAAACGACCAGTGGTGGAAGCAGCAGTAGATGACAGGGTTGTGTGTGTGTGTACCGGTGGTGGAGATGACAGGGTTGTGTGTGTGTGTACCGGTGGTGGAGATGACAGGGTTGTGTGTGTGTGTACCGGTGGTGGAGATGACAGGGTTGTGTGTGTGTACCGGTGGTGGAGATGACAGGGTTGTGTGTGTGTGTACCGGTGGTGGAGATGACAGGGTTGTGTGTGTGTGTACCGGTGGTGGAGATGACAGGGTTGTGTGTGTGTGTGTACCGGTGGTGGAGATGACAGGGTTGTGTGTGTGTGTGTACCGGTGGTGGAGATGACAGGGTTGTGTGTGTGTGTGTACCGGTGGTTGAGGCAGCAGTAGATGACAGGGTTGTGTGTGTGTGTGTGTGTGTGTACCGGTGGTGGAGATGACAGGGTTGTGTGTGTGTGTGTGTGTGTGTGAGTACCGGTGGTGGAGATGACAGGGTTGTGTGTGTGTGTGTGTACCGGTGGTTGAGGCAGCAGTAGATGACAGGGTTGTACATAGCAGAGCTCATGGCCGTCCAGACGACCGACAGGTACACCTGCTGCACCGCCCTCTTCCTGGTCAGGTCTCTACGGAGACCAACTACCAGGAAGTAGAGGTGGTACGGCAGCCAGCACACAGAGAACGTCAACACCACAATGATCATCATCTTCACAACCTAGCACACACACACAGTAAACACACAGAGAACGTCAACACCACAATGATCATCATCTTCACAACCTAGCACACACACACAGTAAACACACAGAGAACGTCAACACCACAATGATCATCATCTTCACAACCTAGCACACACACACAGTAAACACACAGAGTAAACACATGTGTACACGTCCGCACACACGTTTCTAATCATTCCTGTGGACTGTGTGTGTGTACCTTCCTCTGTGTGTGTGTACCTTCCTCTGTGTGTGTGTACCTTCCTCTGTGTGTGTGTACCTTCCTCTGTGTGTGTGTACCTTCCTCTGTGTGTGTGTGTACCTTCCTCTGTGTGTGTGTACCTTCCTCTGTGTGTGTGTACCTTCCTCTGTGTGTGTGTGTACCTTCCTCTGTGTGTGTGTACCTTCCTCTGTGTGTGTGTACCTTCCTCTGTGTGTGTGTGTGTGTACCTTCCTCTGTGTGTGTGTACCTTCCTCTGTGTGTGTGTACCTTCCTCTGTGTGTGTGTGTGTGTGTACCTTCCTCTGTGTGTGTGTGTGTGTACCTTCCTCTGTGTGTGTGTACCTTCCTCTGTGTGTGTGTGTACTTTCCTCTGTGTGTGTGTGTGTGTGTGTGTGTACCTTCCTCTGTGTGTGTGTACTTTCCTCTGTGTGTGTGTGTGTGTGTGTGTGTGTACCTTCCTCTGTGTGTGTGTATGTGTACCTTCCTCTGTGTGTGTGTGTGTGTGTGTACCTTCCTCTGTGTGTGTGTGTGTGTGTACCTTCCTCTGTGTGTGCGTACCTTCCTCTGTGTGTGCGTACCTTCCTCTGTGTGTGTGTGTGTGTGTGTACCTTCCTCTGTGTGTGTGTGTGTGTGCGTGTACTTTCCTCTGTGTGTGTGTGTGTGTGTACCTTCCTCTGTGTGTGTGTGTGTGTGTACCTTCCTCTCTGTGTGTGTGTGTGTGTACTTTCCTCTGTGTGTGTGTGTGTGTGTACCTTCCTCTGTGTGTGTGTGTGTGTGTGTGTGTGTGTACCTTCCTCTCTGTGTGTGTGTGTGTGTACCTTCCTCTCTGTGTGTGTGTGTGTGTGTGTGTACCTTCCTCTGTGTGTGTGTGTGTGTGTGTACCTTCCTCTGTGTGTGTGTGTGTGTGTGTGTACCTTCCTCTGTGTGTGTGTGTGTGTGTGTGTGTGTACCTTCCTCTTGGCGTGCAGCTGGTCAGAGTGGAGGCCAGCAGAGTCCCCGGGGATGGCCCCGCCCCACAGCCTCCTGCCCACCAGGCTGTAGGTCACCCCCATCACCAGCAGGGGCAGCACATACACCAGCACCAGCACCAGCACGTGGTACCTACCCAGCACAGGACACGTCACACACACACACAGGGAGACAGACAGACCGTGTGTGTGTGTACAGTGTGTGTGTACGGTGTGGTGTGTGTGTCTGGTGTGTGTGTAGTGTGGTGTGTGTGTAGTGTGGTGTGTATGGTGTGGTGTGTGTGTCTGGTGTGTGTGTAGTGTGGTGTGTGTGTAGTGTGGTGTGTGTGTATGGTGTGGTGTGTGTGTCTGGTGTGTGTGTAGTGTGGTGTGTGTGTAGTGTGGTGTGTGTGTAGTGTGGTGTGTGTGTAGTGTGGTGTGTGTATGGTGTGGTGTGTGTGTCTGGTGTGTGTGTAGTGTGGTGTGTGTGTAGTGTGGTGTGTGTGTAGTGTGGTGTGTGTAGTGTGGTGTGTGTATGGTGTGGTGTGTGTGTCTGGTGTGTGTGTAGTGTGGTGTGTGTGTGTAGTGTGGTGTGTGTGTAGTGTGGTGTGTGTGTAGTGTGGTGTGTGTGTGTAGTGTGGTGTGTGTGTAGTGTGGTGTGTGTGTAGTGTGGTGTGTGTAGTGTGGTGTGTGTAGTGTGGTGTGTGTATGGTGTGGTGTGTGTGTCTGGTGTGTGTGTAGTGTGGTGTGTGTGTGTAGTGTGGTGTGTGTGTAGTGTGGTGTGTGTGTAGTGTGGTGTGTGTGTAGTGTGGTGTGTGTAGTGTGGTGTGTGTATGGTGTGGTGTGTGTGTCTGGTGTGTGTGTAGTGTGGTGTGTGTGTGTAGTGTGGTGTGTGTGTAGTGTGGTGTGTGTGTAGTGTGGTGTGTGTATGGTGTGGTGTGTGTGTCTGGTGTGTGTGTAGTGTGGTGTGTGTGTGTAGTGTGGTGTGTGTGTAGTGTGGTGTGTGTGTAGTGTGGTGTGTGTGTAGTGTGGTGTGTGTGTAGTGTGGTGTGTGTGTAGTGTGGTGTGTGTAGTGTGTTTGACTGACAGCAGTGCATGCTCAGCTCCTCGGGGCCAGGCGGTGTAGCAGACTGTTCTGTGTGGCTGCGTCACCGTGGTGGAGTACACACACAGCGGAGACGCCAGCGCCCCCGCCAGCGCCCAGATACACACCATCACCGCCACGGTTACCGTCGCCGAGAGGCGTGGCTTCAGAGGGTTGATGATAGCCATGTACCTGGAGGTGTAGTCAGGAAGTCACACAAGTCAGGAAGTGTGTCTGTGTGTTTGTCTCCTAACTCTCTCTCCCTGCTCTCTCTCTCCTCTCCCTAACTCTCTCTCTCTCCTCTCTCCCTCCTTTCTCCCTAACTCTCTCTCTCCTCTCTCCCTCCTTTCTCCCTAACTCTCTCTCTCCTCTCTCCCTAACTCTCTCTCCCTGCTCTCTCTCTCCTCTCCCTAACTCTCTCTCTCCTCTCTCCCTCCTTTCTCCCTAACTCTCTCCCTAACTCTCTCTCCCTGCTCTCTCTCTCCTCTCCCTAACTCTCTCTCTCCTCTCTCCCTCCTTTCTCCCTAACTCTCTCTCCCTCCTCTCTCCCTAACTCTCTCTCCCTGCTCTCTCTCTCCTCTCCCTAACTCTCTCTCTCCTCTCTCCCTCCTTTCTCCATAACTCTCTCTCCCTCCTCTCTCCCTAACTCTCTCTCCCTGCTCTCTCTCCTCTCCCTAACTCTCTCTCCCTCCTCTCTCTCCTCTCCTTAACGCTCTCTCCCTCCTCTCTCCCTAACTCTCTCTCCCCTCTCCCTAACTCTCTCTCCCTAACTCTTTCTCTTCTCTCCTTAACTCTCTCTCCTCCTCTCTTTCTCTTCCAAATTCTCTTCATTTCTCTCACCTGTATAATCACAAAATTGCATGTTTAGGCTCAAGCATTACGTCAACCTCAAAAGCGGTTAAGGCTCGTCGCTCGTGCGTAAAGCCGCACGGATGACCAAACGCCTACATATTGTTGATGAGAGCGTGCTGTCTTTCTTACCGATCTACGGAGATGGCTGTCATTGTATGGATGCTGGCAAACATTGCCGTTACCGGGAAGAAGTTGTGGAACTTGCAGTACGCGCGGCCGAAGTACCAGTCACCATGCGCGGCGTACACAAAGTTCACGAGCGTGTTGAACGTCGCCATGGACACGTCCGCGAGAGCCAGGTTAAGCAAGAAGTAGTTGGTGACGGTCCGCATACGTTTGTGCGCGAGAATGATCCATATAACGATTACATTTCCAAATACTGACACTATAAGCACTATACTGTAAGCAACCGACCATATCGCCACTTGCCAAGCGGGCTGCGCAAACTGGTTGGTGTAGTTCCCGGTCAAATTCGAACTGTTTTTCCAACTCATTATCTCACGCTGAGTTTTCAATCTTCGTCGTTAGTAACAGAGAGAAGCAGAGGTAGAGACAGATACGGAGACAGTGCGCGTGAAACTAGGCTGTATTCATTGCGCACGCGGTCTGGCTCATGTCATTGTCAAAGATGACTATGACTCCAGCACGAGCGGAGCTACCGGACCAATGACGCGAGTCCGCAAAAGACCGGGAGGAGAAGCTTTATCTTCTGTTAAAAAAATCTTTGTTTAACTTTCCTCCCCCTCCTTCCCCATCTTGTCTTTCTCACCGTGTCCCTCTAACTTCATCCATATAACCATTACACGATTAGTCCTCTCTCTCCTCCTCCCCTCTCTCCCTCCTCCCCTCTGCTGTCTGTCTTCAGAGAACTGATGGTTACACCTCATGACAGCCTCTGTCTCTCTCCCTCCTGTCTGTCTCACACACACAGCACAATTCAGTCCCATGCCCTTGCTCAAAGCAATGTCAAATGCACGCACACGCGCACACACACACGCGCGCACACACACACACGCGCACACACACACACGCGCGCGCGCGCACACACATGCACACACGCACACACACACACACACACACACAGAAAGAGAGATCAGGGGATGTGTGGACAAAGTTTATTAGTGAGATACAAGATAGAAAGTTTGGCTTTAAACACTAAAAGGATCAGCAAAGTATACTACATCCTCCTGCTCCCCCCCCCCCCCCTCCCCCTGCTCCTCTCCTCCCCCTCCCTCTCCCTCTCTTGCTGCAGGGTGGTGTGTGTGGGGGTCAGAAGTGCAGACAGCAGAGAGCTATCCTCTCTAACACACCTCACATATAAAACACCGGAGGTAGAAAAACAGGCTTAGAAAAATCACAAACAGTTACTCTGGAATGTTGAATACACAGACCTTACAGGTGTCAACACACACACACAGGTACACTAATGACATAAACCACAGTACAAGACACACACTAAACTCTACTCATCTCTACTAGCACTAGTAATGTGAAGGGAGCTCTGCTGAACACAGCTGCCCTCTGCTGGACACACAGTCTAACAGCAGCTGCCCTCTGCTGGACACAGTCTAACAGCAGCTGCCCTCTGCTGGACACAGTCTAACAGCAGCTGCCCTCTGCTGGACACGCAGTCTAACAGCAGCTGCCCTCTGCTGGACACAGTCTAACAGCAGCTGCCCCTGAAGCTACACAGAACGTTTCTAGACTTCCAGGAGAGTTCTAGAAGGTCCCATCCCAGCCTCCTGCCTCTGACCAGACTATCGCTGAAGACAGGAGAGAAGGATTGCTATAGGCACCTCTGAGCGCGTGCACACACACACACACACACACACACACACACACACACACACACACACACACACACACACACACCCTAGGTACATACAGTACATGTATTCTGATTATGAGTGTGTATATGAGTGTGTGTGTTAAGTGTGTGTGTATGAGTGTGTGTGTGTTAAGTGTGTGTGTATGAGTGTGTATGAGTGTGTGTGTATGAATACATACACACACATTAGATTTTAGGTCCCTATATGTTTATTGTATGCACCTTCCTGCCAAAGCAAATTCCTTGTCTGTGCAAACTTTCAAGGCAAATAAATCCCATTCTGATTCTGATTCTGAGTGTGTATGAGTGTGTGTAACAGACGAAGACAGTGGTAACATGTGGAACAAGCCGTCCTAAAACACCACTTCCTCCTTTGACGGTGGGACACAGGAAGTAAAACACCACTTCCTCCTTTGACGGTGGGACACAGGAAGTAAAACACCACTTCCTCCTTCGACGGTGGGACACAGGAAGTAAAACACCACTTCCTCCTTCGACGGTGGCACACAGGAAGTAAAACACCACTTCCTCCTTCGACGGTGGGACACAGGAAGTAGAGAAGAAAGGTCCTTCTCGTCAGACTCTACACCTACGTGGTTGGCAGGGGGAGAGTGGGGATGCGCATACCAGAGAGTGTATGTGTGTGTGTGAGAGAGCTAGTTGAGCTGGAAGGAGTGCAGGTAGATCTGTCTGTGGATCCACTGGGTGAAGTGTGTGACGTTGCTGTAGACACCAGGACCCAGCACCTTAGAGAAACACACCGAGCCCCAGGAGGTCAGGCCGAACAGACGCCAGCGGCCCCCGGACGGGTCCTCACACACCAGGGGCCCTCCGCTGTCTCCCTGGAGACACACACACAGTATTTGAGCACTCTTTCTTGAGAGACAGAGACAGACAGACAGGTAAACAGGTAAACAGACAGACAGGTAGACAGACAGACAGACAGGTAAACAGACAGACAGACAGACAGACAGGCAGGCAGGCAAACAGGCAGACAGACAGACAGACAGACAGCTAAACAGGTAAACAGACAGACAGACAGGCAGACAGACAGACTCACCATGCAGGAGTCAACAGTGCCTGCCTCGTAGCCGGCACACAGCATGCGTGAGGTGATGGTCTTGGTGTCGAAGTAGGCCTGGCACTGAGGCAGGGAGATGATCCTCACCTCTCCCTCCTGCAGCTTGAAGGGCACTGGGGACAGCACACCTGGCCTTTAGATGGGGGGGGCTTGTGACTATAGTGTGTGTGTGTCAGTGTGTAATGTGTGTGTGTCAGTGTGTAGTGTGTGTGTCAGTGTGTAGTGTGTGTCAGTGTGTAGTGTGTGTGTCAGTGTGTAGTGTGTGTGTCAGTGTGTAGTGTGTGTCAGTGTGTAGTGTGTGTGTCAGTGTGTAGTGTGTGTGTGTGTGTCAGTATGTAGTGTGTGTGGTCAGTGTAGTGTGTGTGTGTGTCAGTGTGTGTGTGTGTGTGTGCGTGCGTGGGTGTCAGTGTGTAGTGTGTGTGCTCCACTCACTGCGGTTGCCCATGTGTCCCCAGCCTGTGATATAGCAGTAGGTGTCTGGGATGGGCAGCTGTCCTGGGCGGGGCAGGCAGACCGGCTGCACGTAGCTGGTGACCTGCACCGCCCGGGCCAGCTGCACCACGCTGATGTCATAGTCCACTACGGCCCGGCTGTAGCGGGGGTGAGCGATGATGCGCGTCACGCCACTGCTCTGCCGGTGGGGGGACGGGTGGTCCAGGTTGGTGATGCCCAGAACCACCTTCCACTGATCAGCACTCTCCCTCCTAGGACACACACACACCACAGAGACACACACACACACCACAGAGACACACACACACACCACAGAGACACACACACACACCACAGAGACACACACACACACCACAGAGACACACACACACACCACAGAGACACACACACACCACAGAGACACACACACACACACCACAGACACACACACCACAGACACACACACACACGCCACAGAGACACACACACACACCACAGACACACACACACACGCCACAGAGACACACACACACACACCACAGAGACACACACACACACCACAGAGACACACACACACACCACAGAGACACACACACACCACAGACACACACACACACACACACCACAGAGACACACACACACACGCCACAGACACACAGTCAAATTAGAGTGTACATACATTTCTTTGTTGTACATATTAAATAGACACACACACATTCACACGCGCACACACACTCCCTCACCCCTGAAAGCAGTGTGCGACCGTGAGAGCCCATCGTGGAGAGATGAGGACGCAGCCACAGATGTGTCCGCTGGGCTCGCTCTGCAGGGAGCACTGCCAGGGCCAGCGTCCCGGCCGGGACACGCGCCCCCCCAGCACACGCTTGTACACACGCCCCGCAGGCCGACGCCCACAGTCTGGGGAGACGCAGGGTTACCAGGGTTACCAGTCCAGGTGTGTGTGTGTATGGTGTGTGTCTGTGTATGGTGTGTGTGTGTATGTGTGTAAGTGTGTAAGTGTGCGTGTAACTCACCTTCACTGCTGCAGAGGACAGACACTCTTCTCCTGGAGTGACAGGAGTGTCTGTAGAGCAGACAAGCATCAGTAACTCAGGATCCCTCTTCTCCTCCTCCCTCTCTCTCTCTCTCCTCCAGAAGGTTGTAGGTTCCTATCCTCTCTCCTCCAGCAGGTTCTAGGTTCCTACCCTCTCTTCTCCAGCAGGTTCTAGGTTCCTACCCTCTCTCCTCCAGCAGGTTCTAGGTTCCTACCCTCTCTTCTCCAGCAGGTTCTAGGTTCCTACCCTCTCTCCTCCAGCAGGTTCTAGGTTCCTATCCTCTCTTCTCCAGCAGGATCTAGGTTCCTACCCTCTCTCCTCCAGCAGGTTCTAGGTTCCTACCCTCTCTCCTCCAGCAGGTTCTAGGTTCCTACCCTCTCTCCTCCAGCAGGTTCTAGGTTCCTACCCTCTCTTCTCCAGCAGGTTCTAGGTTCCTACCCTCTCTCCTCCAGCAGGTTCTAGGTTCCTACCCTCTCCTCCCCAGCAGGTTCTAAGTTCCTACCCTCTCTTCTCCAGCAGGCCCTGCAGGGCCGAGCCGTTCCTCTGGCTCCACTCTGGGTGAACATGGAGCCAGCGCCGCCGCGGAGCCCCGGGGGGGTCTGGAACCATCTCTACTGCCACCGGAGCACTGGAGACACACACCATATACACACACACCATACACACACACCATACACACACACCATATACACATGCACCATACACACACAGTCATACAAGAACGAAACATACACACACAGATAATAAATAGTCGGCAGGACAAATAAAGCTTAGTTTCTGGGTTCTCTGTTTCTGTGAGCATACGTTTCCATCTCTGTGTGTGTGTGAGTAGGTGTGTGTGTAGCTGTGTGTGTGTGTGTCTAGCTACTGACCTTACCCTAAACCCAGCTGTGAGCAGGTGAGAGCGCTGAGCTCAGGTGTCCACTCATCAGCACACACCTGGTAGTGAACAGCTGTCCTGAACACAGTCAGCAGGGAGCCCTCATCTGGGGACAGAGACACTGGGCGGGGGGGGGGGGGGGGGGGGGGCTCTGTGTAGGCTCAGGGTGACTGTGTGTATATAGAAATGTGTGTGTGTATATATGGGTGTGTGTGTGTTCTCACCACAGTCCCACTCGTCGGAGCTGTCTGAACAGTGTTTCCTGCCGTCGCACCACAGCGTACGGTGAACACACTCGTGGTTGTTACACGCCAGCTCGTTATCACTGCACATTGCTGCAACACACAGTTACACACACACACAGTCACACACACCAACAACACACACAGCTACAACACAACCCCTCCTGGCTCGTAACACCCCCCTCCCAGGCAGAGCGACTCACAGCAGTTGCGCTCGTCCTCCAGCAGGGGGCAGTCTGGGAAGCCGTCACAGATCATGGAGGGTTTGATACACACCCTGCTGGACGGACAGGCCCACAGGCCTCGCTCCACACACCCTGCAACACACACGGGATACAAACCACACACGTGTGTGAGTCTGGGTACCTGGGTGTGTGTGTGTGTGTAGGTGTGTGTGTGTTTGTGCGTATCTAAGTGTGTGTGTGTCTCACCACAGTTGTCCTCGTCACTGTGGTCATCACAGTCCGTGTGCCCGTCACAGTGCTTGGAGGCCAACACACACCTGCCTGATCTGCACTTGAAGTGGCTGGGAGAGCACTCTGTCACCACGGCAACACACACACACACATTTTATCAAGGCACCTCATGTTCTTTTCTGATAGTGTTCTTTAAATTAGAAGTTACACAGATCTCATCCCCCTCACACACACACACTAACACACAAAAACAGTCACACACCCGAAGTGGTTTCCACACACACACACACACACACACCGTGTACGTCAGGGTTGGGCAGCAGGCAGGTGACGTTGCCGTCCTCTTCAGGGAACTGAGAGCAGTCGGACTCCTCCGGCCACTGCAGCCCCACGATCCCCAGCACAGACTCACAGCGCTGCTTAGAGCTGTGACACAACGACCTGCTCTCACACACACACGCGCACACACACACACACACACACACACACGTGTGGTTA